>NW_006922075.1:667634-668809 GCF_000298275.1 Orycteropus afer afer | reverse complement strand
AACAACAACTCTTACTGAGAAGATATAGTTTATTAAAGCTCTTGTGATTGCTTTCAAAATCTCTCTCTCTATATATATGCATGCATATGCATTTATATTTTATTCTCTTACCACTTTGGGTAGTGCCAAAGTATGGTAATAGTTATTCTCATGGCTAAACGTATAGATTAGAAACACACAGGAAGGGCTTGTAGGTAAATAATGATTCAGTTATTACGTGGTGTGAACTGTCAGGGAACTTTGAGATGAATAATACAACTCGGTTGTAAGTTTTTCAGTAGCAGAAGTTAAGAACAAAAATAAAACAGGTCAGTGAAAAACAATGGCAAATTGTCATCTGAGCAATTGTGTAAATTTTAAGGAAGTTACATGTTGTAGAGCTGAGGCATAACCATAAGCTGTCCACCTTTACAACAAAGATGTGTGGTGTCTGGATACTCAGAATGTCATCATGTTTTCTTGCCCTCATTTGGTACATTTCTTGCCTTACTTTTCTAGTCTTCCTGTGAAAGAGACACAGTACCCTGACAGTTTCTGTTTTAGTTGACTTGTATTTTATCATGTCTGGAGCTTTTACGTTTTTTTCTGAGGGCTGTACTAGGTATTTTGTACATGTTGTCTTCATATCCTTTAATATTCACATCAACCTTGTGAGCCAAGTACTATCATTATCTCCAGTTTAGGAATGAAGAAGCTGAACCTCAAAGACGTTAAATAACTAGATCAAGGTCACAAAAATAATTAGGAAACAAGATTTTGATCCAGTTCTGTCTAGTCCATTGTCTTCACCCAAAAGCTATATATATTTGGTAGTAAAGTTGGACTTAAGAGATAGGGGTTCCAGACCTGGTTCTGTTACCATCAAACCTCACAGGTCACTCAAGCTCAGGTTTTCTTTTTGGCATTTTTTCTCTCATGGAAAAGATAAGCATGTATGAACAGCATGCTTGGATTATGTGTGCCCACCTAAACATTATGCATAAAGTAGCTTTGGACAGAAGTGCTCTGATAGGCCCCAGTGGGATGTGAAAATGGGTAGGGAAGTATATGTCACTTGATTTAATTTTTTTTATTTTTAATTTTATTTTGATTTGGGTGAAGATTTACAGAGTAAATTCACTTTTCATACAGCAGTTCACATATACTTTGTCTCATGTCATTGAACAAAATTTACA
>NW_006922075.1:630463-665425 GCF_000298275.1 Orycteropus afer afer | reverse complement strand
TGAGACCTCCTACTTTGTTTTTCTTCTTCAGTAGTGCTTTGCTTATCCGAGGTCTCCTTCCTTTCCATATAAAGTTAGTGATAGTTTTTTCCATATCCCTAAAGAATGTTGATGGGATCTGGATTGGGATTGCATTGAATAGTATATGTCACTTGAATGCCTCACAAAGATGGTTGTAAAAACTTTTGTAATAGAGTAGAGGGATGGGTTCAATATCAAGGGCATTAGACATGATCAGTTAGAGCCTTCGAGACCATTTCAGGTACTCTTAAAGTGTCTTTCTATCCTTGGTGGAGTAGGTAGTGGGGGCCCTCCCAAGTGAAATGTAGTAATAACTCTGAAAGTTGTGAATCTTGGAGCAGACTATTCAATGAGCTGTGCTGATTCCTAGGAGTATTCCTGCTGGCCCCCACATCACCCCAGTCTCTCTCAGAAGGCAGAGCATTTGTAGGTATGGGTTGAATTTCCTATCCTGAAAAGACCTGGTAGTGGACTGTGAGGAACACTGTAATTTACTGGCTCACCACCTCCAAAGTGCTGAATTACTGAACAGGGTTACAGAGAACCCTCTGAAGGTATAAATGGTTTCCACATTATTTGGAGTTTCCCATCCAGATGGATTTCTTTTTCCCCCTGTGCCTGCCTCCCACCAGCTGCTCTTTTTCCCCTCTAGGCATTTCAAAACAAGTGAAGGAAGGAACAACACAGAAAAAAACAAGCACTAATGTTCTTCTCACCTCCCTCCTCCTCACCCCCTCTCATACACACACAATATAAAAATAGAACTGGTTATTTTTTTGTGGGGCTGCTTTGGTCTCTGTCTCTCTCTCAAGGCAAAACCCCTTTCAGAGAGTCTGTGGTGACTTGTATTGGGAAGCACTTTGCACAGTGCTCTGGTGGAGTACGGTGTGCTCCTGGAGTAAACAGACATGTAGGAAAGACTGAAGCAGTGTGACAGACTTGGGGGGTAGTAATGGGAAATCTTGGTAGTTTGTGGTTTTCCCCTCATCTAGCAAGGAAGCAAAGGGGGGAGGGTGCCGATATGGGATCCATACTAGGGGGTAGGGGCAGGTTGCTTACAAGCTAAAGGTTCCCTCCCTGTTTTTATTCATATGATGGATTTCAAAGAACTTCATCAAGGGAAGAGGCCACAAAAAGGGAGCCCAGAGCCTAACATTTATTTAATGGGGAAAGTAAGGGTACATGAAGCTGTCCTAACAGTTTGAGTCAACAGTAGTTGGTCCGTTGTATGGACTTGAACCTTGGTTGCCATTTTTGACCCTGGCGGGGAGAGCCACCCCTTCTCCTCAGATTTCCTTCCGAGAGGCACTGTCAGACAGCAGCCATGCAGAGAGGGCCAGAACGCAGGACGGTGCGTCCTGAACTACACCGGGTCTTCTCTAGAGGACTCGATTCACCTCTGCTTAACGCATCTCACTTCTTTCCCTCCTACAGATGGATCTGTCTGTAGAAACCCTCTTTAGCTTCATGCAGGAGCGCCAGAAAAGATACGCCAAATACGCGGAGCAGATCCAGAAAGTCAATGAGATGTCTGCCATCCTCCGCCGCATTCAGATGGGCATCGACCAGACTGTGCCCCTGATGGAAAGGCTCAACAGCATGCTGCCCGAGAGCGAGAGGCTGGAGCCCTTTAGCATGAAACCAGACCGAGAGCTCAAACTCTAGAGCCGCTTCTCCCGTCCTGCCAGGCCCGTGTTTTGTGGGACAGAGCCTGGCACCATCACCAATACCCTGAGGATATTTGGAACCAAAGTCATGTGATCTGACCAGGGTTTGAAGCTGCTTGGAGGGTCTGGTATTCCCTGAAGTTGGGTGTGAAGCTGTCACTGGTCTGAAAAATCAGACTTTGCCCTGATTGTTTCCTCAATGATTTTCCTTTTGTAAAATGAACCAAACTAATTCTCAATGATAACCAAAGTTGGAACATTTGAATTACTAGGAATTGTTTACAGAACTCAGCATTGGGAATTATGTTTATTTTGCTAAGACTTTCTTTTTTTTTTTTTTTTTAAGCATGTATAATCTAGTCCAGCTAGTTGAGTGAAAACATGGAGAGAAGATGATTATTTTAAGCAGCTCTGTGTAGCCTTGATGCCGTCATGAAATTTTACTCAATAGGCTCTCCAGTCTGTGAGTTATAAACATAGAAAACTAATTTAATCTAGGTCTCTGTGCTGTTACTCTTCCTACTCTGACTGGTTACATCCATCACAGCAGGTGTTTATCTGGGCCACCCTCTTCCTGCCTTGATGTAATACTGGTATGTTTGTTGTGTGCCAGGTGATGATGGCCCTCATATGTTGTCTTCAGGAGACTGAAGACTCCTTTTCTGCTTCCTCATCTGATTCATTTCCCATGGTAACTGGTTCCCTTGACACAGACATAGGTTAGGTTTCTTTTTATTACATCAGTGCTGGCAGCACTCCAGATTTTGTTGCAAGGTTTTTAACGAACATTTGTTTTCACCAGTCTAGTAAATGTGTGGTACATTTAGGCTTTGACAGCAGACCACAGAGATCATTCATTCATCAGATATTTATTGAGCCCATTTGATGTGCCAGGCATTGTGGTAAGGTTACAAACATGACTATATACCCCCTGCCCTTCTTTTCTGAAAAGAAAAAACTCAAAATGCTGCTGAAATTCTGTGGCAGTTAATTAAGGAAATGAAGCAATCTGAGTAACCACACAAGTTCTCAGTGCAGTACTTTCCCATCATAGATGTTCTGAAAGAAAGAACTGAGTGCAAAAAAAAAAAAAAAAAAGGAATATAGGGAACTGAACTAGACAGGTGAATTGAGACTGAGAGCTGGGGTAAAGGGAGACAGCAGAGGCCGAGACACATGCAGGCCTCTGCCTGGCTCCCTGTAGGCCTCCAAAACCCAGAAGGTGTGTTGTACATGTCAAAAGCAGCCTTCAGTGTGTTCATAAGATTAAAATTGATCCCGAGTAATTTAGCATATTTTCAGCAAGCCTGTATCTGATTCCAATCTTGTGTTTTAATCAGATGCTGCCTTGGAGGGGTCTTAAAACCCAGAATAAAATGTATGACACAAAACAGCTGGATGACAGTAGGAACTTGAGCATTCTAAGGGAAAGCTTCTTTTGAAATTCAGACACAGGAAAAAGAAGTTAGCAGCTTATAGGATTTTCTAAAGACCAAAACAATCAAGAGCATTCTTTCCCTCTGAGCTAGAAAGGCAAGTTGGACAGCAGAGCCAAGGGAAGAGGCCCGAGGGAACATCTCCCCTTTTCAGAGAATAACCTTCAGATCCCATCTCTGCCTTTTCTGAGAACTGTTGCCTTTCTTTCCTGTTAGGTTGCAGGAGAAAAGTGGGGTAAAGACAGTCATCCAGCAGATACAGGTGGTCAGAGAGAGTCATGGTAGAAAGATTGGAAGGTAAGGAAGGTAAGTGAGGTAAGGTTGGGAGCTCTGTCTTTAAACTCTGGTGGGCCACACAGGTGAAGGAAGTTTGTCTTTACAGTGTCTTCTGATGGCCAAGATTGTATTGGGGCTTTCAGCCATTCCTAGAGCAATTCATTAGAAAGTGTACATAAAGAAAAATGTCTGTAACCTAGAAACTTACTGCATAGCTAAAGCTGTTCTAGGAAATGTCATGGGAGGAAAAGCTGCACCATTGATTAAATACTTCTTTCCCTGGCTAATTTGCAGTACTCCTTCAATGATGTATTAAATTTCCATGGAATTGAGAATCTAGTTCTGCATGATACTGTAATCTATTGCTCTTTCTGTCCATGGTATTTCTTTTTTTATCTTTTTTTTTTTATTGTGATTTGGGTGAAAATTTACAGAGCAAATTCACTTTCCATATAGCAGTTCACATACACTTTGTCTCATGACATTGACTGCAATTTACCACAATGCAGCAGCTCCCCTTCCACTTCCTCCTGATAGTTACCTCTTCCCTGTGTCCATCCCTCCACGCACTCCTGTCCCCTGAGCTGTCTCCCTGTGCATAAGCAGCCCTTCTTTCTCCCATGATTGTTCTCTCCAAGGAGTGTATCTACCTCAGGTAAATGTTCAACTCATATGCCTGTCTATTGTTTGGCTGGAAGCCACAGGTGTGGGTTCAATTCCAGACCTGAAGGGCAGCTAGAGGCCATAGTCTCAGTGGTTCCACCAGGCTCTATCGGACCAGCAAACCTGGTCCCCCTTTTTTCCTCTCCAAATGATTTTGAGTTTTATTCCACATTGTTCTCCCTCTCTATCCAAGATCTCCTACATAGATCCTCTTCCAAGTGGTTGACAGTAGTAGCCAGGCACCATCTAGTTCTTCTGGTCTCATAGTCATATAAGCAGCAGATTGGATGGTGTTCCAGTCTCTAGGACTAATTGTTTGCATGACTTTTGGTTTTCTTCATTCTTCTTTGCTGTGGACGAGGAGAGACCCATCATTGCATCTAGATGGCAGCTTGTAAGCTTTTAAGATATCCCAGTCAAAGAAAGAGGTGGAACAGTGTTTTGTGTAGTATGTTATGCCAATTGAGCTTGATGTCTTCTGCAACTATGGTCTCGAGCTCACAGGTTCAACTACTTGGTCCCTCTGGGTGGCTGGCTGTGACCAAGCAGTGACTACAACCTTGCCCGTTGTCAGCTCTACTATACACCTGGGAATTCAGAACATACACATAAACTTATAGGACCATTGTCTGCCAACCCTATACATGTTCTTGGCTACACTCCCCACTTCATAGACATACCTAATAGTTCAGCCTGTCCTCCCATCTATCACCTGTATATCCATGTTTGCCTTCACTGACAACGCAGTACTGTATGTGCAAGAGGGTTCATCTTTGCAGTCTTTACCTCCCATGTATCTCTCTCTGTCTTTCTCTTCCTCACAAATATAGTACATTTGGTACATTGCCCTTCTCTTCACCCAAATCAATACTTATCACTATCTATCTAACAGTGTTCCCTCCCCACCCCTCCCACCCCTGTTAACCAGCAAAGAAAATTTCCTTCCATAGAGAAACATTTCTTGTCCATGGTATTTCATACTTTTTGTATTTTTTAAATTCTGTTTTAACATTAAAATTTCACAGTGCATTTTAATATCTGATATGGCTAGACTAGGTTCTCCCACCATCACTCATTTTTCTAACTTTATTTTTCAAACCAGCAAAAAGGGTTGAAAGAATAATGCAACAAATATTTGTATCCCCTTCACCTAGATTGATGGGACATGGCATTTTAAAGCATCCCTACCACTGTCCTGTTTTGAGTTCCTGGAGTAATGGGACCCAGCCCTGAACACAGGGCTATACTAATAGCCTTCAGAGAATGAACAACTGATTATAAAGCCATAAAAATATCCTCACTGCACTTAATATGGTTTACAAATAAAACCACAAAATGGGCTGCAGACAGAAGTTGTGCTTTCTCATTGGTTTTCAGCAGTTAATGGTCTGAGCATGGCAGAAAGGTAGACCTTGCATGGCATTAAGAAAATTCTCAGCCAGCATCTCTCCATCCAACTCTTTTTCTTCTTATAAAGAATTTGGCCCAAACCTGCCATTTACTTAGATTGTGTCCTAAATAGATAGAAACTTAGAAGTAAAAAAAAGTAATAGATGTATCAGTATTTTTGGAAAGAATTCTTGTTAATTTAGTATCTGGGGGGGAGGGTTGTAGAGTATCAACTTGGCTAAACTGAACTGTGCTTCCCAGAATTCCCTTTTCTGTTTGTTTCTCTTTAGGAGTGGTCACAGGAGAAATTTGTGTGAGATTTGGAAATGGAAGCAAAGCAGTAACCATGCTTAGTCACTGAAAGTAGGTCAGGCCGTGTTGGATCTCACACACATTTTCATGCATGTTGTACCACTGTCATGAGCAACAGTTGGGCCCACAGCTTCCACGGATCATTTCCTTCAGCTTTTCCAAATCGCAGGCCAGGTATGAGTACTGGCTTTTCCTTCCAGTCATCTATAGCAACAAGGATGAAGGCTTAGCGATGAGGAAAGGCCAGTGTGGGTTTTGGTGAAGGACAGATGCAGGTTCCAGCTTGCTGCTCGTAGTTTCCAGTTGTTCCCGCCCTCTCCTGCAGCATATCCACCTTCCCTCCCAACCGCCAGCACTGTGACTTCAGGCTGAGCTCCCGAAGAAGATGCAGATAAGCTGAGACTGTTTTTTACTCACTCCTACAATTGCTTGGGAGTCACAGGTGGTGCAAATGGCTAACACATTTGGCTGCTAACCAAAAGGTTAGAGGCTCAGGTCCGCCCAGAGGCATCCCAGAAGAAAGATCTGGCATTCTGATTCAAAAACATCAGGCATTGGAAAAAACCCTATGGAGCACGGTCCTACTGTAATACACATGGAGTCACCATGAGTCAGAATCAACATGACAGGTGGTATATAGCTGTATAAGGTCCAAATCCTTTAACAAACCCCTTAGTCTACATCCTTCCTGGTGGTTCTGCTTCTCCGATTGAACCCTGCCTGGTAACATGGTGTTACCAGTTCTCTGCTACCTTGGTATTTTACTTTTTCTTGGTAAGATTCTGGGAATCTGAGTGATTTGATATTTTAAGAGACAGTTATCCTGGATCTCTTTTTGGTTAGTACCCAGTGGACCTATCTGGTCACTATGGGATGTGTCAGACCAAGAACCCTGGCTTAATCTTTCATAATTGAGAAGGCCGGTCTGGCTCTCAAGCCCCTTCCAGCTCTAACATTCTTTGATTCTGATACTTCATTCCTCAGTAACCAGGAGGAGCATCTTTAACTCTTGTCTCAAAGCAAATGGCTCTAGGTCTTGCCTGCTGTTGTGGTTGCTAGGTGCCAACTCATAGCAACCCTGTGTAGAACAGATCAAAACACTGACCAGTCCTGCGCTGTCCTCATAGTTGTTGCCACGTCGATCCATCTCATTGAGGGTCTTCCTCTTTTTCTCTGACCAGCTATTTTACCAAGCATGACATCCTTCTATAGGGATTGGTCCTTCCTGATAACATGTTCAAAGTATGTGAGACAAAACCTTGTTATCCTTGCTTCTAAGGAGCATTCTGGCTACACTTCTTCCCAGACAATTTGTTCATTCTTTTAGCAGTCTGTGGTATATTTAATATTTTTGCCAACACCATAATTCAAAGCCATCAGTTATTCTTTGGTGTTCCTTGTTCATTGTCCAGTTTTCACTTGCATATGAGGCAATTGAAAATAACAAGGTCAGGTACACTTTAGTCCTAAAAGTGGTATCTTTGCTTTTTAACACTTTAAAGAGGTCCCTTGAAGTAGATTTCCCCAGTGGTCTTGGTAGTGACTTAAATTCTGAGCTTCCTGGAGAGCTTCTTACCTTTTATTAATGATAGATTTCACAAGTGTCCAATGGCTTCCTCCTTTGAAGAACCTGTTTTACTTAGAACCTTCAGTCTAGCAACCTTTTTGAACACTCTCACATAGATCCTTAAACTGCAGTATGTTTCTAGCTGAAGTGGAAAGTTGGTTGAAGCTGAACTCTACCCCCCTTGAATTATGTGTATAAATTATAATAAAAAAATATAGGGGTTAAGAGCAAGTTATAGATTTCATGAGAGTCTATAATTTATAGATTCCATGTGTTGTTTCCCTCAAAGTTTTATCTATGAGTAATTTTGTTTTATACATATTGTGTCTCCTACTTCTTTCTTAGAGGATAAACTCCTCAAAACATGAAATAGAGTTTGAGGCTTGGTACCTACCCAGAGTTCTCTGCATGAGCAAATACTTGATGAAATTTGGTTTGAGGGCTCCAAACCCAAAGATACAAGAGTGCACTCAAAAAATGAGTAATTTTTTGGTGTAGTATTCTCTAGGCATTTATCTGCTTTTTCCTTGGACTTAGGCTAGTATTATTACTCTTACATTATAGATGTTACAACCACCCTGTTTCCACTGCTAATGGTCCTGGGAGGCTGGCAGGTGCCATTTTTCTTTTATATAGTAGAATTTATTTAGCTTACCATTTCCCCTAGTAAGACTCAAGGCAGAACTAAGAACCTTCAGAAATGAAAGCTATGAGCAAACATGTATTAAAATTTCAGTGTAATTGGAAACTCTGTCTTCCTGACTTGTTTGCACCTCAGCAAGAGCCAGATGTGTAGTAATGGGTAGTATTATATGTAAAAAATGCCAATACCAAAGAAAGGGCTGGGAGTGAAATAGAACGTTTTTCTTCCTGTGGACTTTTTAGGGGTTAAATTTCTCTTACTCTTGAGAAAACTAATTTTGCTTTCCTTTCCCTCGCCTTGACTTTTGTTCCTCTGTTCAGAAACACAGAGGGCCCAGAGGAGGTGCACTGGTTCACTAACAGCCTTCTGCCTCTGGAGGTAACTTCCATGATTTCCCTAACTCAGGCCTTGTCTAAACTTCCAGATGGTCCACAGAGCCAGGGCTTTGGTTCTGACTCATGCTGGACCAGGATCCTTCATGTGGTCAGAGCTTCTGTAACTCTTGAGTTTCATTTTGCTTCTTAGAGTCTGTTTTTGTCCCATTCCCAGGGGTTCATATGTGATGCTCTGCTCCTGTCAGCTTGTCCTTGGGCTGGCATGCAATGCTTGTCTCAGTGGCCAGCCCTTTCTGCACACTTCAGCTTGAAGACTGTGGCAGTGCTAAGGCTTCTTAATGGGTTTGATTTACTCTGGAGCCATGTTAGGTGTAGTTTTAAGTTGGATCCCAGAGATAGAGTGGTATTCAACGCTCTTCATTTAAACTAATATCTATTCAGCAAAGATGTCACTGGCTGCCTGACCCATACAGTACTTCAAATTGTTGTGTGCACTTTAATATACTGATTCTTTTAAAATATCCTATAAGAGACTGCCTCTCCCTATTGGACCTAATTAAGTTTCCTTTTTATTTTTTACTGTTTCTGAAGGATAGTGTCAAGATTTGTGAAATGGTATGTGAGAAATGATGAAGATGTGATAGAATCATTCAATGTTCAAGAATGGAAAATGCCCAGATAAACCCAGGGATGGCTTATACCAAGATTACTTCATGGTGAGGAGATACTAAGTGTAGCTTCTTCCTTGTAAAAATATGTTTTATGGTGATACAAGTGCATGTTCTAATTTGGAAGGAATGCATGGTGGCATGGACACTTTTTAATAAAGGTGCTCCTCTTGGGTCCTGAAAAGTATGAACTAATACAATATTTGTCCTTCTGTGATTGACTTATTCATTCAGCATTAATGTCCTCCGAGTTCATCCACATTACGCAGTGTTTGGAGATTCTACATTCTTCTTCAGTGTTGCATAGTATTCCATTGTGTGTATGTACAATAGTTTGGTTAATCATTCTTCTGTTAATGGGTACTTAGGTTGTTTCCATCTCTTTGCACAGCCAAGCTCTTTAACCACTGCACCACCAGGGCTCCTTCTTTGGTATGTACAATTCAGGAAATCTTAAGCCTAAAAACTCACTCTTGGCTTACGCTTTGATTAAACGTTTCTCTGCCATCTTGCCTATTAAGCAAGTGCTTTAGTGAGCAATGAATATCCCTGTGATGTAGTTGCTTACGGAAATAACCAGTATGTAATGTGGTGTGCTGGTATGTATGTGTGCATCCATTACTCTTAGGACTTTTTTCAGGGTCACCGTCATCAAAAACTGAATAGCATTTACTGATGACTGAATTTTTCATCACCAATCAAGGTTCATTTCTACTGCTATTTTTAAATTATATAGTGAGGCATGATTTATGTTAAAAGCTTTGTGAACCAGGTACTTTTAATCCAGTCTTTGAAACTGTCATTAATTCTCTGACCAGAAAGAACCAAGCCCACATTTAAACTAATGCTCTCCAAATTATCTTTGTTTGCCTGCAACACTGCTTCTACAAGGTCACATTCTGTATTTCCAGTTCTCTGAGCCTAGCGTTTTAACTAGAACCAAAGGAATGAAGCATGTTTTTACATAAAATGCAATTTGATGTCTATGCACATAAATTACAACAATACGACTGACCTGTAAACATCTTTGAGGCAGCGTTGTAATTTTCTAGTTGGTTGTGCAAGCAACACTTTCAAGAAATAACCAAGTGTAATTACGCTGTTCAGGGATGAATGG
Source organism: Orycteropus afer afer (assembly GCF_000298275.1). Classification (NCBI taxonomy): domain Eukaryota; kingdom Metazoa; phylum Chordata; class Mammalia; order Tubulidentata; family Orycteropodidae; genus Orycteropus; species Orycteropus afer. Next base: position 655,331 of record NW_006922075.1, on the reverse strand, counting down.
GATCCACAGAGGGCTAGGAATAACTTATTTCCCTCTACCATTTATAGATAAAGGGAGGGTAATACTCAGAAAAAAAGCACCCAGATTTTACTTACTAGCCCTAAAACATCCCTGCTTAGTGTCATCAAAACCCAAACCAGGAATATTTAAAATAAAGTTAACAAAATTTTGAGTTAAAAGAATTTTGGTGACTAGTCCCAGTCCTTCACATGATCTCTTTTTGTATATCCAGAGACCACTCCAGTTTTGCACCGTTTTTCTTCACATCTCAGAAATCAACAGTGTCCCTATTTCCTTAGTCCAATCCTTGGTCCAATTTCGATTATCAAATGCAAGCTAATGTCGACCCCCAGTACCTGCCTGCCTTTTTAAGTAGGTAATTGGCTTGACCTTCAGGTCTTCCTGAGATCCACACCACGTCATCCAGAGCCTCTCACTGAAGCACTTTATTCTTCTATCCTGCTCCCACCTTTTATTTCTACAGGATCCTGGCCAAGACAGCTCTCTTCTAGTACAGTATTACCTCGCCCAGTCCAATCCTTCTTACTTTTAAATTTTCATAAATCTAACAGCCAACTGAAGTCAGCAGTGATACTGTTTATATTCATTATTGCATCTGCTTGCACTGAAGGTACATGTTTTTTTTTTTTCCTTTAATACATAATTTTTAACAGACTGATTGTCAAAACTAAGCTTTCTAAGAGGTAAAGCCCACCCCATGTCTACCTACCTAAGTCATCATGTCCAGCGTCATTTATAAGCGGAGGTCATTAAGATGCACATGGCAAGGATGGTTAACTACTTATTCCTCCTTAGTTCTTCCTGTAAGAATTACAAAATCATTTACATATTATATTAAGGTGTGCAATGCCCAATCTGATCTTTTTTCTTCCTACACTGTACTTGTGTGTTTTGGGATCAGTCAGAAAATACTTCTTACCAAGTGCTTTAGGTCTCTAGACCGTAGCATTCGTTTAGTATACACATTAAACAATGAAGTTGGCACTAAACTGTTGGCTGATGGTCCAGTGTTACAGGTGAATGAGGTAGGGCACATAATATACCTGATGATATCACCACTTTATTTTGGACCATATCTTAATTTATTTGAGACTAGGAGAACAGGTTCCATGACTGTCTTGGCAACTTGGATGTTATTGTTCCCACCAAGTTTATAGTGTAAAAAGAGGTCCTTTCTCATATTTATGTATAAACAGGTACCAGTTTTGATTTTATTTCATATTAACATACATGACACATCAAAATGAGAAATGCGCAATTTAACCATTCAACAGCTTACCTTACACCAAAAGAACACTATATTCATATTAAACATTTATACAGTCCTTCCACCTCACTTTACAAATGTCCTACACCGTCTTCCAGCATTTCTCACATGTCTAGTTTTGCTCTTTAAAATCACCATCTGTATCATCCTAGTAGACTCCAGGGCTTCCCCTACCATCGTATGCCAAGGAGGACCAGCCACCATGCCACCCAGTGACACCCAGGCAGCTACAAGGCTTGCCTCCAAGGCTGCCCTTTTGGCAGGGTAATCGTGATTCCAAGAATTGATTATCTGACATTAACAATCAAGAACTAAATGTTGTAGTGTATGACTACATCAGAGTTACAGGGAGGAGTGGGACCACGGCCAAGAGAAACCCCAAATGATGAAAGGCAGGTTTCTGCTGACAGATCTCTTGTCAAAACCAAGTCCTCCAGCCCTCCTAAAACATAACATTGGAGCTATTGCTTTCATTTCTTAAAAAAGTTTGACAATTGTGACCAGACTCTGGAAGCAGTGAGCTGTTACACGTTTGGTGTGTTGTATAAATAACACCTGAAAAATTACTGTGTGAACCTTGAGAAATGTCTGATTACATCAAAGATTTACAATTGCAGCACATATATATATATAAACCAACTCGGATCATTTAACAGAACTTTTTCAGTATGTTAACAATGTACTCCGTATCTAGTGTACTCTTTCTGCCTTCACTTATGCTCTATCATAGCACATACTTGGTGCATAACCAGTTATGTCCATGAAGCACACAGTTCTCATGATCAAGTCAGTCAGTTTTTACTCATGTCACTCCATGCTGGTTTTAGCGGTCACCACAGGAAACAGGAAGTCACATCCTAGTCAAAGGATGTCCATTTCTCAAACATTGAAAAACCTGAGATGTGAGTCAGCAACTAGCTACACTGACAGTAAAGGAAAGAACAATGACAATGACCACTCCCCCCAAAAACAAAAAGAGCTGCTGACATAAATTAAGGCTTCCTAAGAGGACTGTACTGTAGTTGACAAAACTAAAGCCAGGAAATTTAAAAGCAGGTACATGCTATCACTGTGTACTTGTTCTAATCTCTCTGATTTCCAGCTGCCAGGATTGATTCCGTACAGTGATTGTAGCTCGAGGACTGAGGGCGTACCTTGGTCTCAGCCTCATTCCGATAATGCCCTTTCTACTAAAAAGATGCTGGAGATAGTTTCTGAAAATAGCGTGTTTGTGGTCTTCCACTGGATCAGCAACTGAACAAGATTTAACAACCTTCTCATCACCTTCTTACACCAGCTGTTTGATTCTGAACATTCCTTGCTTACTGAAGTCTCTCTCAGCCCTATTAGTAAACTTGAAAGTCTGAGGAAATTACAGAAATACCACCTTCAAGTCATGCCAAGGGGAGAGAAAAAGACACACAAACACACTGAGAAAGTAAGTTTCCTGCTTACTTTCATCACTGAGTTTCCTCAGCAACTTTACATTCCTTAATCTAATCCCATAGTTTTTCTCCCTCTTGGTAGTTTTCTATAAAAGTCTGCCTTTTTTCCCCAAGATGAATCCATGCAGTGAAACAGAAAAGGAAAACATCAACTTTGGCTGAGAACTTGAAGGTGCTGCTGCTCTGCTACCAACCCAAATAAATTCACATTAGGCTCAAAACCAAGTTAATCTTTATATCAAGGATCGACAATCCCATTTTACACAATTCTTTGATTTTTAAAGAGGGAGGTACACTTATTTAGCCTCCCAACTTCAGCTTTAATCATTATGTTGCCAGATTCCTGGCTATTAAAATTGAATCCTAGCTCCTTCTCTGTCTTCGTAAAGCTGAGAAGAAGAAAAATTTTAGCTACCTCCATTCAGGCCCAAGTGGAAGTTCGTGCACATATAGTTTGAATTGGTCTGAAAAGTGTGACTAGCTACCTACTTATTCACAATGCTTCAAAAATGGGCTCCCAGACATGGGTAGTGGTGAAAGCCCCATCTTTTCTGTCTGAGGTACTAGGTTTGCTCTAAAGCAGATCTTGGCAAGTCCCCTAATGGTCTGTCCATGGAATGATGCATGTGTCACTCACCTGCAGGTGAGCCTGGATTTGTGGATCAGCTTCCAATGCAATCATTTCTTTTGGATGTACCATTAGGTTTCTGTCCCTAATGGGGTCTACCCACCCGACCCACAAGCTGGCTCAGTGTCAGCGCTAAGGTGCACTATGGAAGGGACTGGACAGAAACTAGTATTTGAGATATCTTTGTAGCACAACACAGAAATGGCAGGGGATTTTGTCCTCTAATGCCAAATAAAACTTGCTTTTATAAGAACAAGGGGATATGCAATTTATTGCATAAAATGGCTCTCCATCTGTCTAGGGGAAAATCTAGCATCTGCCCTTCCACTTCTGTTGAGAGAAATGTTCTAGCTATCTCCCAAATGCAGATGTTAAGCGAGAACAACTGTGTTGATCCATCTTTTGCTTTTACACTACAGCTCCATTTTCCAAAAATATGTATGTATATACATATATATATTTCAGATTTACAGGGAATAGTTTTTGTGAACAAGGAAAAAAGAAAAGTCCACAGAAGTCATAAATGTCTGTCTTCTCAGGAAACCTCAATGATTTCCATGCTGCCTGAAAAGCTAGACTGACTGCCCACTTTCCCTAGTTCTTCCCGCGACCTGTTCTCCGACATGATGCCCTCTCCAAATTCCATCTGGCAGCTTCTGCGTTTAAACTGCTTTTCAAAGGGGCTCTCTTCATGCCAGCTCCGCCGTGAGTCAGCTCTGTCACTTGGCTTCTGCCGTCTGCGCACAGAATAGACCTGGTCACTGCAAGTGGGCAGCTGGCTACAGCTGTAGGCAGAGTAACTGGCATTGCCTCCATAGATGGCTGAGGCAGAGTAGAAGTGAGAGGACTCTGTGGCAAAATACCAGCTATTGGTCAAGGAAGGAGTAGAGGTCTGGGGAGCCAAGATATCTGAGTGCCAGCCCTTGAGGCCCAGCCCAGCAGCAGACTTTGCAAGGTGTTGCTGGCTAGTGGAAAGGCCAAAAAGAAAGTTGGTGTGATAGTTGTCTTCCACACTCCCACTCCGATGTAATGGGGATAAGACAGACCTCTGGGTGGCACCACTGTTGCTGGTTCTTACTGAGTGCAATCGCTTGCTCTGGCTTTCTGAAGGCCTGGTAGTCTGGGGCTTCTTGGGGATATTGGCTTCCTCCTTATCTGGGCTGGTTTCTGGAGTCTGCTCTGACACTTCCTGAACTGGAGAGAACTGGCATAGTTTGTTGGTCCCATCCAGACCACTGGAGGGTTTGTAGTATTCTAAAGCATCCTCTGATGAGGAGAAACCATGCAAGGATGCTGTCACACTGGCTGAGTATGAAACAGACTTGATATCCAGAGAGAAGGAACGCTTGAGCTTATTGCTGTCTTCCAGCTTGTCTGAGGACAGGTGGAGCCCGTTGAGCGCCTGTACCAGGGGACTGTCCTCCAACAGTGCTGGCTGCATGCTGGGCAGACTGGCAGGGTGCATAGGCCTTTGCCCTGCTGCGTCTGAGGTAGCAGAGTGGGCACAGGGTGGACTGAAGGACATCTCACTTTTCTGTCCACCCTCTGAGACTGCAGGGACAGGTTCATTTGGCTTCTCCAGGTGCAACAGCTTGAGTTTGCTCTTTGGCCCTGAGGCTCCAGTCTGGTTCTTAATCATCTTCTCATAGTCCAGGAGTTGGCCCAGAAAATTGAAGTTTGGAGATATAGTAGGTCTTTTTTCTTTCACAAATCTATGAAGAGAAGAAGAAAACAAGAACTTGAATTTGCACACTACATTTCATTTGAAGAATACTGAGAGTAAATGAGATAGAGATTACTAGAAAGACCCTCCCAAATACCTTTGGAAGCTATTTGGGTTAAAAGTCCACGGAGATGCCTCAAGGTTGAGAATACAAAGGGCCTCTGTTTTAGGATAGCTTTAAAACACGTACTTGGCAGCATGCTAGAGAGAGGCAGGCCAGGCTCCCAAAGCTCTAGTTTTAGCCTCATTTTCAAGAACCCAAAGCTTCCACTACAATTGAGAAGAGATGATTCTACCATCAAGAGTCCAATGTAATAGCAACTCTCCAACTTCAGTTTTCCAATATCGTGCCCTTTCCAAGTCCCCATAGTCATTTCCTCAACACATTTCACATTAATGAGAAAAATGGAGGGTATCAGATAGACTTCCAAAGCAGCCATTTTCAAGTTCCTTCTCTTTGTACTCAACATAACAGAATAACCAGCTACAACACAGACTCTTTGTGCTAGATCTATTGCCACTGAATGGATTTCGACTCACAGCAACCCTACAGGGCAGGCTAGAACTGCCTGCTGTGGTTTCCAAGGCCATAAATCTTTCCAGAAACAGACTGCCTTGTCTTTCTCATGCAGCGTAGCTGGTGGGTTTGAACTGCCAACCTTTGGTTAGCAGCTGAATGCTTTAACAACTGCACCACCAAACCTCCCTTCTCTGTGTGCAAGGCATCCCAATCATGCTTTAATAAAGTATTACCGCAGTTATCTGTACAACTGCCCTGCCAGGTATGTGTAATTATCCTTATCATACAGATCCATAAAGAGGGTCTTAAGTGATTTGCCCACAGTCACACAGGTATAAATGATGGGGCTGGGATTCAAACTTGGTCTGCCTGAAGTCTGGGTCCATTTTTGTTACTACCATGTTAATAAAGATTAATCAAGAAATTAAAACTAGTAATACGTTTCATTTCAAAACTAATAATATGTTTCATTGAAGATACAAAGACTCTTAGAGATAGTAGACAAATTCTTTACTGGTCCCTAAACCTTGTTGTTGTGTTGTTATTTGCCCTCGAGTGGGACCCGACTCATAGTGACCCCTTCTTGGGTTTCTGAGGCAGTATCACTATGGAAGTAGATTGCCCAACCTTCTTTCCGAGGAGTGGATGGTGGGTTTGAACTGCCAGCCTTCTGGTTAGCAGTCAAATGCCTTAGGCACTATGCTACCAGTGCTCCCGACCTGGCTACCTGGGGGGAACGGCTGGTGGGTTTGAACTGCCAGCTTTGGGTGTGGCAGCTGACTGCCTGAGGCCATTAATACTCTTCAGAAGATGATACAGGAGTGAAAGGACATTGAAAATTTGCATCTAAATAAGGGGAAAGAAATATGAAAAACAAACTACTTGGAAATCAAGTAAACTATGGCAAATTAACAAAGCCAGAAATAAGTGGCTCAACTGTAGCAAGTATAAATTTAAGAATCTCATAACAAACTTAGTAACATGATGTATGAGTGCATTTTCTTCTGGTTTGTACACTGCATGGGAGGAAATCAGGAAGAAGAGCCTACATGGAGGGTGGGGGACTTCATGTAGACAAATGGAGGCCCCATCTCCCTCCAGGCTCCTTTCACAGATGGAAAGCCAGTCACATGACCCATTTCTTCTTTCCAAACTGTCCAATTTGAGAAAAAAGGTCAAAAGCTATTAACAGGCCTGCTTCATATGTTTACATTTTTGATACATCCTTTAATTAGATGGAAACTAAGCATATCTACCCCACAAGACATGCAGGGAACTCAGATTCACAGTCACAAGACAAAACCTACTTCTTGGTGGCATTACCACATGCCTGCCTGCCATCCTGAGTAAAGGAGTGGGCAACCAGTCAGGATCATACACTTCTGAAACAAAAACTCTTCACCATCAAGTCAGTTCCAACTCATAGCAACCCAAGAGGACAGAGCAGAACTGCCCCATGGCGTTTGCAGGGTTGCAGTCTTCACAGGAGCAGACTGCCACATTCTTCTCTTGTGGAGCAGCTCATGGGCTCAGATCACCAGCTTTTTGATTAGCAGCCAAGTGTTTAACCAGTGTGCCACTAGGGCTCCTCCATACACTGCCAGTAACTGCAAAATCTGTGCAACTCTAGAATGTGGGAAACTTACTCAGTGAATAGACTGTGACAGTTACTTGGTTTTACACTTGCATGTATTAGACTTTTACCTCATGGTACAAGGCTTAAAACAGAGCATTTTCTCATCTGTAAATCAAAGCAAAGGACACTCCTCCAATTAAGAAAAAGACTAAACTCACACATGGGATGGATTTATTTGGACTTGTTTGTTCCTTAAACTTAAAAAGCTAACAGAAGATGAACTTAGCACATGTTAAGGCAAAATTAATGCTAAATAATAAAAATGCCTTCTACTCTAATCTTTGAAAGACCATTTAACACTCCACAGTAACCTATAAACAGTATGACTAAAATAAACTTACTCTGCTTTAATCTGATTACCAACCCTTACATCTTTTCACTTTTCAGGTCAAATTAAAAGCCAATCCATAAAAGACACAGTCCTGTCCTCACCTGTAAGCTTCATCTAAGGACATATCCATCCTCTTCATGATGTAGGCAATGGCGATGGTGGCGGAGCGAGAGATCCCAGCCAAACAGTGCACTAGCACACATCCATTGGAGGCTTTTGCTTTCTCTGTAGAGTCAAACCAAGAGGGGGCACTTTAGTAACAAAACCGCTCAGCAGTGTTTCCATTTACTTACTTAGTATCTCTATCTGAAAAGCTAAAAGCCATTCTCATCTATTTATATCCTATTTATTCTTTCACTATTCTTTTGAGGAGGCAGGGAAGACAGTTGCCCTACCATTTGCATATAAGACAATTGAGGCCCCAAAGTTCTTACCAAGCAAGTTGTCCCTGACGTCCATTTCAGTACTTTATACCATTTTTTTAAAAAAATATTATTATTCTAAAAAAATTCTGGCTATAAATCTCTTATTGTGGATACATGATACTACTTGCTTAGTGTAGAACCTTTCAGAAATACAAAAAATAAAGAAATACATACATACATGCATATATATATATATATATATATATATATATATATATAAATAAAATTAAAACTATCCAAAACCCCATCCCTAAGATATAACTACTAATACTACACATATTGTCTGACACCAAGTTTTTTCTAATTATGTAAAAAATACACATTTAAGAAAATCTATTTTCATTTCAAACATACGTGGCACACATGACTATTTAAAACAGAGGCCGATGGGGGAAGAAAGGAAGAGAAAGAATCATAATGCCAACATATAACAACTCAAAAAGATGCCACATCAAAGTACTTTTGAAATGCTGAAAGTCACAGAGCCTATCCTCATACTAGTTTCCCTGTTTTTCTTTAGAGATAAAGAAACTGTGTGTATCTATGAATCAAGATTGCCAGGTTACGTTATTAGGAGGTCAAGGGAATTTTTCTCCTCTTCTTGATATCCAGAAGTTACTGTCTTACTATGTCATCATACTTCCCCATAACATGGTACAAGGATTTGTGGACACTTTGTTTGAACCAAAGAACCAAAGAGATTCAATCCAACAGTGCTGCCGTATTTCACTGTTGCAGGGTTTGATGAGCTTACTCATGCAGGAATGGACGATGTAATCCCACAAAGCTTGGAAGCAACCAACATTTTAACCAGTACTAGCTCTGGCAGCATAGTGCTTAAGGCAGCTGACTGCTAACCAGAAGGCTGGCGGTTCAAACCCACCAGCCACTCCTTGGAAGGAAGGTTAAGCAATTTACTTCCGTAGTGATACTGCCTCGGCAACCCAAGGAGGGATCGCTATGAGTTGGGGCCGTCGACGGCACATAACAACAACAACGACTACTTTAAGGAGCTCTGATAGCTTAGTGTCTAAGGCATTTGACTGCTAACCAGAAAGCTGGCGGTTCAAACCCTGCTCCTCAGAAGGAAGGTTGGGCAATCTACTTCAGTAGAGATAATGCCTCAGAAACCCATGGAGGGGTTGCTATGAGTCGGATCCGACTAGACAGGAGTGAGTTTGGTTTTTTGGTTGGTGGTATAGCGGGTAAGGCATTTGCCTGCTAACCAGAAGGTCAGCATTTCAAACCCATCAGCTACTCTGTAGGAGGAAGATGAGGCAGTCTACTTTCATAAAGATTTATTGCCTTGGAAACCCAATGGAGGTCACTGTGAGTCAGAATCGACTCAATAGCAGTTGCCTTTTTTTTTTTTTTTTTTTTTTTGGTTTATGACTACTTTGGCTCCCCAGGTGGGGCAAATAGTTAAGCACTTGACTATTAACCAAAAGGTTAGTGGTTTGAACCCACCCAGAGGTATCTTGGAAGAAGGGCCTGGTGATCTGCTTCTGAAAGAGTACAGCTTTGAAAACCCATGGATCTGCAATACACGCGCTTGGCATGAGTTTGACTCAACCTGACAGCAACTGGTTTGGACTTGGATGACTACCTTAATTCTAAACTATTACGTGTGCACTTAGTTAGCCATGAAGCTCTTGCCATGGACTACATTTCTCCCCTTTTCATTCTTGTTGTAGATGATGAAACGAGATGTTTACCAAACCTTATGTGAAAATTCTTATAATTAATTAACACATATCCAGGGAATCTGTTCTGGCAGCTGAATAATACGAGGTTAAAACAAACTGCAATCTCATCACCTATGCTGTAGATATTACAGATTTCTAGTATTTAAGATTAATTCATTCAATCATTATGTACACTGCCACAGGGGTTTTGGTATCATGTGAACAACCAGGAGCTTTCTTTCTAGATAGGGAATCTAAACACAGTAATAATAAAAGAATATAAAGCAACAGTGAAACAAGTAAGTAATGTACAAAATAATACTATATAAACCTGTGTACATACAGCCCCATGCCTTCCTGTACCTGCAGAGTTCTCTTCCTTCTCTCAACTCTACACTCAATAGACTCTGCCGCTCTCAGTGTTTTTCCTGTAGCTTTGGCTGCTAGACACGCAAAGCTAAGGTTATTGTCCTTTTTCAAAAGGAAACTGCAATTCAGACTTTCTGGCAGAGTTACTGTACTTTTCCTCATCCCATATTACTTGGTTCTGAATCTTTTATCCCATTTTAATGTGTGTGTGAATGTGTGAATGTGCATGTCCTTTGAATCCAATCTCTTCTTGTAAGCTGCTTCAAATCCTTATTTCAAGAAGACTGGATTTAAATTTTAAATTTAAATATTGATAACATTCTCTTTTTTTTTTTAAATAATTATCTCAATAACTAAACTCTAAGAACCTAGAATGGGAGTAACTATTCCTAACAGTCCCCCAAAGGATTTAATGCTGAGCACATAGTATGCACCCAGTAAATACTGGCAGTCTGACTGAGATGTATTTTTAAAAGCAATCTGTATTTAAAAAAAAATATGAAAAAAGTTATAAGGAAATAAAATACAATGATGATAACAGATTTGTTTGGATGCTGAAGTTACAGATTTCCTTTTCTCTGTTTTTCAGATGTTCTGCACTGTGATTATACTATTTTTACAATTAAAATTCTTTTGATATATTTTAAAAATGAAAATGAAAAAGTGGTTAGACTGGAGTGGGGTTCATTAGAACAGATTACCTGGGAGACATGATCATTAAACTGAATCTTATAGCAAAAGGTGTCACACGTAAGGACCTGGCAGAGAAGAGAGGAAAACGTGCACAGAAAGGCCTTTGCGAGGACTGAACAAACCGTGCAGGGAACCTGTGCCTTGGCTGGCACACACGAGCTGCTCAGGAGAAGGTTTTAAAGCTGGGAAGCAGGTGTTGGAGGGTCTTGGGAATGTTAGGCCAAGGACTACATTTTTTATGTAAGCAATCAAGGAGACACTGCAGGTTCCTCAATAGAGGAATAGTAAGAAGAAAATGGTAGTGAAAAACCCAATTAAGAAAAGGAGATTGCCACCACAGAAATTCAGGAATAAAGTCTAGGTTAAAAAAAGGGAAGAGGACAGCAACTTGGAAAAGGACAACAACCAAAAAAGGTAAAAGAATCAGTGAGAATGAGAAGATGCAAAAGCTAAAAAGGTAGTAACCAAATGAAGGTACAGAACACAGCTCTTGAGGGGGAAAAAGAACATCCCAGATAATTTTTTTAAATAGCTACTGTTTATTAAGAGCCAACTATGAGTCAGGCACTTTACAAGGTGGTCTATACATATTATCTATTTTAATCCTCATGATATCCATATAGGGCAAGTACATTAAATTCAGTTTCCACATCAGGAAATTGAGGCACAGAGAAGTTTTAGTAATGCCCCAAATAAGCAGGACCTGAATACAGGGAATTTACCTTCTAAGTACATGTTCTTAATCACCACCCTATATTACCTACATGCAAAGTCATGAGGGTGATATGGGTGAGGTGGGGCAGAGGCCAAGAAAACAGTGAGGAGGGAACAAGAGCCTGTGTAAGCAGCCTGCCGAGGCTGCAGGCCCTTCACAAGTGCTCCACAGCACAAACAGGCAAAGTCTGCCTCTGGCTGCTGACATTAGCCAAAAATAAAGCTCTAAAATGATTTGAGACCTACCAACAAACCCAGGGATTTATTGAAATTTCGTCTAAATAACAAAAAGAATATTAAAAAATACTTACAAGCCTTTAAGTTATTAAGTCCTGGTATGGGGGTACATCTTCAAATTATATACTCACTCTGCTACAACTAACCATGGCTTAAAATGCCATGTAGAAGATTAGCAGTTATAGTGAGTACAGGCTGGATTCAAAGTGTGGGCTGGAAGTTTATCACCCACAGTTCCTCACAGAAAGAACTACTAAAGTATGTTCTTGAGCAAGACAAAGAACAGAGAAAACAGGAGGGATACAAAATGTTGACAAATTTAATTAAAGTTCTACTGTTTTTTTAAGTGGGCTGGCTATTTTGGCCTGAAAGATACATGGTCAATGGCCTTAGTAAATACTGTCAAAGCAAGTAACTATTACTAAATAAATAACAATATTTAAAGATTTTACAAATAAATTGTGATACGTGCATGTATTTAACCAACTTGGAACATGGTAAAGTTTCTTTTGTCTGAGTTAAAAGTGGTAGAATGAAAGAAGAAAACAAGTTGGGGACAAAGTTATTTGTATTATTTCTTTTCTACTAACTCTTCTAAAGTTTAGTCATTACCATGACTTGAGTGAATTAAGTTTTCTTCTAAAAAGATTCTGAAATTGTACTTTTGGCTGAAATTAGAGCCGATGTTCTCTGGAACAAAGTGACAAAATGGGAACATTAACCATAATTATCCTCTAAAGAGGCAAAGGCTGAATGAATGCTGCGTATTTCCTAGGAGGGCAATATAGGGGGTTATTCAGGTTGGAGATTTGTTTGATGATCCATTTAATGTGTATTACCTAAATCATTCATCTTCAGCTATTTCACAGAATAGGGCCTAATTTAGGATGGAAACCCTGAACAAACTGGAAATCTTGAAAAGAGAGAACTGTTTTTGAATTACAAAAGCTTCAACAGCATTATCTAGAGAACTCATCTCCCAGGTGGAATATACCGTGGGGACCTAATTTACATAATTTCACTTTTTTAAAAGAACTAATTCATATATTTTTAAAAATCATAGTAACCAATTCAGAGCATTTAATTATGTATTAGAGTGTTCACACTTACTTATGTGACTAGGAAAAAAACAAGGAGTCATACCTTGTGATGTTGTTCAAGATCTAGCAATATTCCTCTTATGTTCAGCCATTCTCTACTAAAGCCACATTTCTAATACACCTTCCCAATTTACTACCAGCAGACCTGATCCAATAGCCCCAAAATATCAGAACAGCAATGAAGCTTACAGTCAGGGAAGCTCCAGAACTGAACAGGCCTAGTTAGCAGAACAAAGTATGATATGACAGATCAGATCCTGTCATAGCCAACACCAAGGAAAAGACCAAATGTGTGTGTGAGTTTTGTGTTTTATTAGAACCACTTCTGGTACTGCTTGAAATGACTGGCACATGGACTGAGGTTTAGAAATCTTGTGATAGATTTTAAATGCAATGAAATTTGTTTTCATAGAATTTGACTTTTCTCTGGAGAAGACAAGTTTAAAAGAATGCCACCAGAGTTTTTAAAATGCCTGTTACGGGATTTGAAAAAGTGAGGGAGAAAATTCAATCCCAAAAGTTTACTGATTTTTAGATACTTGCTGTTATGAGATTTGAAAAAGTGGGGGAGAAAATTCAATCCCAAAAGTTTAACTGATTTTTAGATACTTGCAAATAATCACACATCCTATCATTTATTACCATGTTCCAAGGTGGTTAAATACACACACAAATTTAACCCTACCATAGTAACTTACCACTAGTTAAGTTTGCTAAAATGTTATAAAGCCATTTCCTTAGAGATGGCACGGCTCACACCTTTGACCACAAAATAAGATAAGCAAGATCATGTTTTCTTTTTTTCCCTCTGAAAAAGATTCCTTTTCTCTCAAGATAAAAGGGAAGGGAGGCACTTACTTATCCATGAGACTATAACCCAAAGGACTTGAAGTATTACTCGAGCTACTTACCAATAAAATCTACTGATTTGTCCAACCATGGTAAAATTTTCTCACAAAAGCTATCATTCACAGGTACTCGCAGGAAATGAGACTCGGGGATAAAGTCAGGCTTTGGACAGGTATTGCTGGCATTTAACACATAACCAATCCCATTCTGTTGCATCAGCTCCTGTGGAGGGGCAGAGCAAGTAAAATGACTAGTAACAGACTACCAATCATTTTGAAGAGTAAAGCTTAACATAATAATAAAAATTACCAAATTGCTTGAAATAAACAGAGTTCACTAAAGCAATGAAATCCAAAAACAAACCAAACTCACTGCTGTCGAGTCGTTTCCAACTTACAGCAACCCCCTCCTTGGGTTTCCGAGGTGGTATCTCTACAGAAGTAGATTGCCCAGAGTGGCTGGTGGGTTTGAACCTCCCACCTTCTAGTTAGCAGTCAAATGCCTTAGGCACTACATCACCAGAGCTCCCAGTGAAATCCGAGAACCCAGCAAAATACCATTTAGAGGCTAAATTTAAAGTAGGATTTGTGTGTGTGTGTGAGAGAGAGAGTGAGAGAGAGAGAGAGAGAGTGAGAGAGAGAGAGATTTGGGTGAACGTTTACAAAGCAAACTCACTTTCCATACAGCAGCTCACATACATGTTGTCTCAAGACACTGACCACAATTTACCACAATGCAACAGCTCCCCTCCCAGTTCGTCCCCATAGTTACCTCTTCCCTGTGTCCTTCCCTCCATACACTCCTGTCCCCTGAGCTGTCTCCCTGTGAATAAACACCCCTTCTTTCTCCCATGACTCTTCTCTCCAAGAAGTGTATCTACCTAGTGTAAATGTTCACCTATCATATGCCTGTCTTTTGTTTGGCTGGAAGCCACATGTATGGGTTCAATTCCAAACCTGAAGGGCAGCTAGAGGCCATAGTTTCAGGGGTTCCACCAGGCTCTATCAGACCAGCAAACCTGGTCCCTTTTTTTTCCCCCAAGTGATTTTGAGTTTTGTTCCACATTGTTCTCCTTCTCTATCCAGGATCTCCTACATGGATCCCCCTCTGAGTGGTTGACAATGATAGCCGGGCACCATCTAGTTCTTCTGGTCTCACAGTCGGTATAGCCTGAGGATCACATGGTGTACCAGTCACTTGGACTAATTATTTCCATCAGTCTTTGGTTTTCTTCATTGTTCTCTGCTCTGGATGAGAAGAGACCCATTATTGCATCTAGATGGCTGCTTGCTAGCTTTTAAGATCCCAGTCACTACTCGCCAAAGTAGGAGGTAGAACAATGTTTTGTGTAGTATGTTATGCCAATTGAGCTTGATGTCCCCTGCAACCATGGTCCTGAGCCCACAGGTCCAACTACTCGCTCCCTCTGGGAAGCTGGCTGTGACCAAGAAGTGACTACAACCTTGTCCCTTGTCAGCTCTACTATATACCTGGGAATCCTTACAGAATATACAAATGCACTTGTAGAACCACTGTCTTAAAGCAGGATTTTTTTAAGGACAAAAAAACCTGTTTAATATGGTATGCTCAAAGATCATATCTCATTCATTAATACAGTCAAATCTCCGTTATCTTCATTATTAGAAAGAGAAGTGGAACAAACAATATAAAATAAAACTATGACAATTTAATTTCACTTTAGAATATATGCACATGCAATGAAACACCATCTTTCCACACTGAGCATAGTGATAGTTCTCTAAGATGCAGTTCTAGGCAATCTTCTCACTCTAAATGCACTCTGAAGGCTGAATCTATTTCCATGGCCTTATCAGCTCTATATCCTGATGACTCTTAAAATTTAAATAATGTATATTCATACACACATACATACATACACATCTCTTAAATTCTCAACCTGTATTCTGAATTACCTACTGGGTATTTCTATATGGATAGCCCACAGGCTTTCAAACACAAAACATCAGAAACCAAACAGTATGTTTTTCCCTTTTCTGCCTCAAATGTCCATTTCCTTTCTATAATCCCAAAATTGTTTTATAACAACAACATCCGTTCAGCCACTTCAGCTAGAAAACAGGATCACTGACTCCAATCTCTTCACTACCCCCTCCAAAGGGTTGCCAGATCCTTTTGGTTAGACCTCATGCATTTATCCTTTTTTCTCGATTCCCAGTCACTACTCAGTGGTCAACTCTCACCCAGATAACCAAAAGAACGGCTGGGAAATTCTCCTCGTTTGCAGTCTTTCCCTTTCCAAACCATATTCTTAATTCCTGGAGTAATATTTCTTAACACTGAGACATGGGCTAAGTGCTTTATCCAGGAGCTCTGATGGTGTGGTGGTTAAGGCATCTGGCTGCTAACTAAAAGGTCTGTGGTTCAAACCCACCAGCTGCTCCATGAAAGAAAGATGAGATAGTCTGCTTCTATGAAGATTTACAGCCTTGGAAAACTAATGGGAGTTGTTATGAATTGGAATAAACTAGATGGAAGTGAATTTGGTATTTTTTTTGGTAAATACTTTATCCATACTCTATCTTTTAATTTCATCACATCTCACTTGCTGCTCCTGTCCCATACAAACCACCACCAAATCCTGAAACCTGACATACATGTCCAACCCTGCGTGCTTTTTCTTTTTTAAAATTTTTATTGTGATTTGGGTGAAAGTTTACAGGTTAAATTCATTTTCTATACAGCATTTCATACACATTGTTTCATGACAATGACTGCAATTCCCAACAATGTAACAGCTCTCTTCCCACTTCCTCCCCATAGTTACCTGTCCCTGTGTCCTTCCCTCCTGTGCACTCCCACCCCTCACACCCCAACTATCTCCCTGTGCCAACCCTCTGTGCTTTTTCACACACCATACCTATGCTTAGAATGTTGTTTCTCTTCCTGATGACTTTCTTCTCACTTTTCCTACTTCATTTTCATTAGCCTTGTCTATGAACTGGTGCAAATTAACCATTCCATTCTTTTCTTCCAAAGCACTGTTAAAACCATTAGGAAAGCACCAACCATAGTGTGTTTTAATTAGCTGGTATTTCTTGGCTCTCCTATTAGAATGCAGTAATGCATGAGATCTTGGACCAGGTCTTATTTTTACCTTCAGCACCAGGTAGAGTTGCACACTCAATACTTGTTTGTTCAACTGACCCCATCTACCATTTACCAGGCATACCTATACCCCACTTCCTTTAGTCAACCTGCTGCTGCCTCTAAGGATATCTTCTAAGCCTGGAGTAATTCTCTTTCTTTTTCTAGCAACCTTGGTCATATAGTCCTTTTTTCTTTGAAAGCTACCATCTCAACAAATCTTTTCCAACTACCTGAAAAGTAGTTGGTAATTTTCTTCCTATTTAAGGAACATGACAGTTCCCTAATCTCTTCATTCACCACCTCCAAAATGCATTCGGCACAATAAATACACTTCTGTTTTTTATAAAAGACGCACGCAAAAATCCCACATTGTATGTAACCCTCTCCCGATTCTGAGATGAGTCACGAAATAGTTTTTGGAACTAGATGGCTTCTTAGATTGACCAGCACCCATCAGCTATGGCAGAGCCCAAGTCTTCTGATGGTCTCCTAAGCTTCTGTTTAGTTAATAATCAGGCTGTGACGATGCCAATGGTGTTTACTGCACCCTTTAAACTTTTGTGCACATAGCAAAGGTCACATTTGTTTTTCTGTGGGTGAATCAAAGATACCAAGTGCTGTCTAACCAATCATAGGGTGTAGAAATGGGTTCAGTATTTAACATGGAAGACACAGGGGGTCACTGGAGTTAAGTCAGTTTTCTCAAGCCTTTCTCACTAATGTTCCTTGATGACAGGAATCATTGTATAGTTCTATTTCATATACTGCTTCCCTTTTTTGTTTCTACAAGCAGTACTACAAAGATTCATTAAATTAAAAGTGAAGGGAAGCAGTAAATCCCTTTGCAGCCAATTCAGAGATTCAAGATACCATGGAGGTTTCTGGGAAAAAGGGACAATCAAAAGACAACAGGCAATTCTCACTAAGGACAAAATATACTGCAAGTCAAAACGATGACTGCAAAATTTGATTTCCCAATAGAAAGAATGTAACAACATATACTTCTGACAAGGAGCTTGATAACCTGTATTTTGTAGAAATGACCACTTATTTAATCAACTTGGAAAAAAGTAACCAAACTCACTGCCATCAAATTGACTCGCTCAAAAATATTTATTGAGCACCTCTAGTAAAGGTCTATTAATAATATTATGGAACATAATAAAATACTGAATCTAGAATGTAATTAATGGCTTCTATGTTCCAGGTAGAAGCCCTGGTGTCAATGGTTATAGCACTCTTCTGCCAACCAAAAGATCAGAAGTTCAAATCCATCAGCCAATCCACAGAAGAGAGATAACCGGCATCTGCTTCTGTAAAGATTTACAGCCATGGAGACCCTCTGGGCAGTTCTAATCTATCCTATATAAACCCATCACCATCAAGTCAATTAAGACTCATAGTGACCCTAAAGGACAGAGCAGCAGTGCTCCATAGGGTTTCTTTCGAAGGCTATAAATCTTTATGGAAGCAGACTGCTTCATCTTTTTTCCCACGGAGCAGCTGGTGGGTTTGAACCACCCACCTTTTTACCATATGCTTTAATCACTGCAACACCAGAGCTCCTTCTGTCCTATATAGATTTATTATAAGTCAGAACCGACTTGACAGCAGTAGGTTTTGGGGTGTGCCAAGTATTGTGCTAAGCATTTAAATATATTGTCTCATTTAATCCTCAAAACTACCCTTTTATATGAGTACTATTAATTATCCTCATTTTACAAATGAGAAAACTTAGGCTCAGAAAGTAATGCAGTCAGTCACACAGCTATCAAGTGGTATAAAGTCAAGATTCATATCCCAGTATTCCAACTCCAGAATCTGCCCTGTTGTTGTTGTTATGTTTCGTCGAGTAGGACCCGACTCATAGCAACCCCTCCTTGGGTTTCCAAGGCAGTATCACTATGGAAGTAGATTGCCCAACCTTTCTTCTGAGGAGTGGCAGTGGGTTTGAACCGCCAGCCTTCTAGTTAGCAGTCAAATGGCTTAGGCACTAGGCTACCAGAGCTCCTACAATCTGCCCTAAGTCACTATATACTACTAAACTTAAAAAGAACTTTGCTAAAAAATCAAATGGAACAATAAAGGAACTAGCCTATATATACCCCCCCCCCAGTGAAGTGAGTATAAAGTTTTAATTTCATTTTCTATGGCCCTTTCAACTACAACAAATTAAGGCAGAGAAGCACTGCTCTGCTCATATACTTCTTTGAGGAGACTCTGGGAGTGACTCAGGCCCTAAATGGTTGTTTGAGGAAACTTATCAAGTTGTTTATTTCAGGGCTTTGAACTGGTTCTTCCTGGTTCAGTCATGGCCAACAAAGTGAAATCAGAACAGACTCAAACCAGTGGGTGAACTAGAACAGTAACAACTGATGCCCTGTTAGAAACTTAATCTCTCTCTTAGAAAATGAGGGTAGTGTGTGCACTATGTAACAACCAAATCTCTTGATAAGCAGAGTCAGAAACAACACTGCCAGGCTCAAAGATGGCAACACATTCACTCTGAATGTGTCACTCTCCACAGTCCTGGCCGTAACCCAGTCTACAACATCAGGCTCCTGAAAGGGCTCACTACACCTCTCCTGAGTCTTCCTTGCCAGAGCTTCAACCTGTAATTTTTCCTGTCCAGCTATCATTCTGCTTCATCCAAATTTTTTCTTTCTTTTTTTTTTTTTATTAGGATTTGGGTGAAGATTTACAGAGTAAATTCACTTTTCATACAGCAGTTCACATATACTTTGTCTCATGTCATTGACCAAAATTTACAATGCAGCAGCTCCCCTCCCACTTCCTCCCCATAGTTACCTCCTCCCAGTGTCCATCCCTTCATACTCTTCGAGAGGCCCATTGTCTGCCAACCCTGTATATGATCTTGGATACACTCTCCATTTAGACATACATAATTGTTTAGCTTGTTCACCCATCTATCCGTCCCTATACCCATGTTTGCTTTCATTGACAACTCAGTATTGTATTTACAAAGGGGTTCATATTTGTTGTTTGTACTGCCCATGTAACTCTCTCTGTCTTTCTCATCCTCAATGCTGCCATATTGGTCACTCACATTTGGTACATTGCCCTTCTCTTCACCCAAATCAATATTTATCTCTATCTATCTAACAGCATTCCCTCCTTCATCCAAATTTTTACAATACAAATCTGCCCCTATTTCGCTTCATCAGCTGTGATGGAACCAGTTCGAAGCCCTCAAATATTTTGCCCTCTTTCCTCCCCTTATTGTTGCCTCAACCGCAGTTCTAGGCATGAGATTGCTAGCTTTTTCTTTTTTTTTTTTAAATTGTGATTTGGGTGAAAGTTCACAGAGCAAATTCATTTTTCATACAGTTCACATACACTTTTTGTCTCATGACACTGACTACAATTGCCCACAATGCAACAGCTCCCCTCCCACTTCCTCCCCACAGTTCCCTCTTGCCTGTGTCCTTCCAGCCATCCATTCCTGCCCCCTGAACTGTCTCCCTGTGTATACACAGCCCTTCTATTCTCCCATGATTAATCTCTTCAAGCAGTTATCTATTTAATGTAAATGTTTAGCTCACATGCCTGTCTTTTGCTTGGCTGGAAGTCACAGGAGTGGGTTCAATTCCAGACTTGAAGGGTACCTAGGGGCCACAGTCTGAGGCTACTTGCAAGTTTTTAAGATAACAGTTGCTACTTGCCAAAGTAGGATATGGAACAATGTTTTTGTGTAGTATGTTATGCCAGTTGAGCTTGATGTCCCCTGCCTGCACCCATGGTCCTGAGCCCACAGGTCTAACTACTCGCCCCCTGTGGGTAGATTGCTGGCCTTTTTACCAAGTCTGCATTAGTTTCTACCATGGCAGGCTGAGGATCAGCTGTCTCTGTCCTCAGGCTGCCTGCTGCCATGCACCAAATCCCAGCCACACTGCTGTGACCATGTAGGAAATATGAAAAAGGCAGTCATGACCTGGTTTAAGAAACATCAAAAATCCAAGCTCACAACCCTAAATGTTTATATTACAAAAGTATTCCTCATTTAAAGAGCAATGTACCTTAAAAGATTCATTTAAATATTTGCTTTATTTTAGATAACTGGTTAAAAGATAAAAAAGAATTAGACATTAATGTGTTGAAATTGAATGATACTATTCATTTACAAAGGAGCTCTGGTAGCATAGTGCCTAAGGCACTTGACTGCTCACCAGAAGGCTGGTGGTTCAAACCTACCAGTCACTCCTCGGAAGGAAGGCTGGGCAATCCTACTTCCGCAGTGATACTGCCTCGGAAACCCAAGGAGGGGTCGCTTTAAGTCCGGGGTGACTCAATGGCAAACAACAACAACAACATTCATTTACAAAGGAGCTCTGGTAGCACAGTGCCTAAAGCATTTGACTGCTAACTAGAAGGCTGGCAGTTCAAACCCACCAGCCACTCAGTGGAAGGAAGACTAGGCAATCTACTTCTGTAGAGATTTACTGCCTCAGAAACCCAAAGGGGGTCACTATGAGTTGGAAATGACTCGATGGCAGTGAGTTTGAGGTTTTTTTTGAGTTTTTGATTCATTTACAGACACAATATTTTAAGTACAAAATGAAATGAGAAAAGTATTTAGTAACTTTAATAGTAAATAAGATTTATAAAACTTCCACTTAAAAAATCTCTTATTTATTAAAATTGTTACCCAGCTGCTATATGAAATATTTTTTGGAATAAGATGAGACTTGAAAACTAAAACATGGCCAATGTTAAAAACAAAACACAGACAAACAAAAACTCTATAATGTTACCATGTAAAATTTAAATATAATCTGGCTACTAAATTGAATACTGTACTTAAATACACTCTCATCTGTGTTGGTAGTTACTGGGTCAATAGAAAAAGTCAGTTAAAGGAGGAAATCATAAAAAATGATACATATATACTTAAAACATTTCATTTTAACTTAAAACAGATAGATACATGTACATTGATTCCCTGCCTTCACATGCAGGACCATGGCTTTTATAAAATTTTAAACAAATCACACACAGGTGTTATCATCTGTCACTTATAGTTTCCATTTCTTTAGAGTAAGAACTTGAGAGGCAGTATCAGTACAGAATCCTTTTAGATTATGACTTTTCTCAAATACTTTTACAGTTGCCTTACTTCCAGCAAATTCGCAGAAAATAATTTTAAAGCACTTTGTCTTTCCTGAATCTTTCCAAAACATTTAACTTAGGTCAAAGAAAAATAATTCTCTTCCCTCACTCATATTTCATTGGTCTATGTAATATTTAATTAATATACATAATAAAAAAGTGCACTGGCTAAACAGGTTTTAAAACAAACAGAAGTGATGCTTGTAAGCATACAGTTCAAATGATGGCAGAAGTATTCAGTGAATTGCCAGTTGCCAGCCATGAAATGTGTTACTAAAATTAATCTTACATGTGTCTCCTTACTTTTTAAATAATGTTACCAGAAAATTTTCAACTATGTATGTGGCTTGCGTTATATTTCTATCAGACAGGGCTGGTATAGAACATGCTGTGAACAAACAAGGTAAGAGAATCTCAGTTGTAATCAATAGACATTCAGATTTGTCAGTCTGTGGTTAAAGCATTGGCTGTTAACCGAAAGGTCAGTGATTCGAACCCACCAGCCACTGCACAGGAACAAGATGAGGCAGCCTGCTCCCGTAAAGATTTACAGCCTTGGAAACCCTCCATGGCATTTCTCTTCTGTCCTATGTGGTCACTGAGTCAGAACCAACTCGATGGCAGTGGGTTTGGTTTTGTGGTTTTTAATAACAGTCTGCTTTTGAGAGTTCTATTTTCTAGAAGATGGGTTTTTGGTGTTACATAAACATAGGCAGGAGCTCTGGCAGCACTGTGGTTAAAGCAATGGGCTGCTAATCAAAAAGTCGAAGGTTGTAAGCTGCCACAGGAGAAAGATGGAGCAGCCTGCTTGCATAAAGATTTACAGCCTTGGAAACCCTATAGGGAAGTTCTACTCTGTGCTATAGGGTTGCTATGAGTCCGAATTGACTCAATGGCAGTGGAACAAACACAGTATGGTTGCTGTAAGTCAGAATTGACTCAATGGCAGCCGGATAAACACAGGACTTAAAAGTCTGAGCAGCTTGGGTCTGAGTATGAGCTCTGCCACTGACGAGTTATGACGTCAAGGACTTCCTAGCTACATAATCTTGGGTAAGTGACTGAACATTTCAGTGCCAAAATACCTCCTAATTCTATTATGGAGATTAAATGCAATAATATAAAGACCCTAGCATTTTAAATAGGGAGCCCAAGTGGCATAATGGTTAAGCACTCAGCTGCTAGCCCAAAGGTCAGCTGAACCCCCAAGTGACTCCATGGGAGAAAAGACCTGGTGATCTGCTCCCACAAAGATTATACTCTAGGAAATCCTATAGGGCAGTTCTATGCTGAGTTAGAATTGACTTGACAGCACACAACAACAAGCATTTTAAATAATATTTGTTCCTCCTATGAAAGTTTCTGTGACACATGCTTCCAGCATTATTTTGGTGGCGTTAAACAAAGAAAAAAAAAAAAAAAAAAACTGGGTTTGTAGCTGATTTCAGTTTCTGGATTTTAATAAAAAGAAATGTACTATTAGGCAGAGTATAAAATCTTTATTTCTGGTTATCTTCAAAAGGCTATTTGGATATCTTCAAGCTTATTATTTCTCCTGGAAAATTTAAATCAGAGAGTTGATCAGGAAGGTCAGTTAGTTTATACTAATACTTAAATACTTAAATAAGAGGCAGATCTGGCTCTAGAACTCATCATCTGGGTTAACCTTGGGGAAGTCATTTAACATTCCTGGAATATCTGTTTCCTCATTTATCAAATGAAGGCGGCCGACTAAATGATCTCTAAAATCCCCATCAGTACACTAAGGCTCTTGCCAACAATGATTCTAGAGGCTAAATATAAGTTTCTATTCACCACTTTCAAAGCTTTCTGGCCTGTTAGTGCACTCTTCTTTTTCATCATCCCCTAGTCAACACATCTGTTCCAAACAAGATCTCTTAGTCTTCTGTAACCACTCCTGAACTCTTGCCCAAGCTGTGTTTCCCATGAGCCTCCATAAAATCATTCTCCGCACTACTGTTTCCTCTCAATGCATCTAGGTACATATTCTGTGTCCTTACAGTTTAGAAATCAATTCAAAATAGACAACTACCCTTTTTTCCCATCCTCAACTCCAAGTTCTGGTTTAACTGCTGTCATTTTGTGGGCTCTTATATAGCTGTTAACCTTTCTGTTCAAACTGAAAAAAGTATGTAATAAAATGATGTGCCCATTTATGTAATGTCAAAAGTAGCAAAAATGGTCTGTTACTTATGGAAGCACCTGCTGACTAGTTAAGTTTTACTGGAGTAATTCTGCACAGCATCCTAACTAGGAATATTCTTTTTCTTCTCCTCTGATCCGAAGATTAAATATAGCATCTCCAGCTCTGCTCTACAGATATATGTGACTCTAGGAAATTAATTTTGGCTCTGTGACACAGTTTTCTTATTTCTAAAAGAGGATAAGAATACATGCGCAAAGGCATTGTCTCTGATAGAAAAGCTCAGTACAAACATAAGCTATCAAATCTGAAACAGGCAGATCTCCCAATAAGAGCAGGCATATTAACAACATACTATCGATGCAAAATTTTGAAGAGGCAGAAGTTTTTGTTTTAATTGTGATTTGGGTGAAAGTTCACAGAGCACATTAGTTTTCCATTCAACAGTTCGTACACACTTTGTTTTGTACCATTCATTGCAATCCCCACAATGTAACAGCACTCTTCCCACTGCCGCCCCTGTGTTCACCATTTCCCTCTGTCCTCCTTTCATACCTCTTTCTGCCTTCATAGCTTTATCCCTGGGCAAATGCTCTCCTTTTGATCTTGTACAGCGGACTGTTCTAATGCGTGCATACCTTCTTGGTATTATAATGTTCACCTTAGAGGCCTGTCTATTGTTTGGCTAAAAGGTGAGCCACTGGTGTGAGTTCAGTTCCAGGCTTGAAGAGTGACTATGGGCCAAAGTCGGAGGGGTTCTACCAGTCTTCATTAGACCACTATGCCTGGTCTTTTTTTTTTTTTT
>NW_006922075.1:615932-623863 GCF_000298275.1 Orycteropus afer afer | reverse complement strand
GGTATTTTCACGCAAATTCTTCTGCTAGTTGGGGTTTAGTCCAAATCTGCATCCTTTCCTTCAAGGCTCAGGGGTCCAAGATTATCTTCTGTGTCTGTATTTATTGGTTTCCCTTTTCTTTGTTGAAGAGGGTCTGTGCAATCCTTCTGCCTAGTCCGCCATCTTGCCCCGCCTCCTTTTCCTGGTCTTTTTATGATTTTGAATTTTGTTCCACATTTTTCTCCCACTCTATCTGGGACCTCCTATTTTGATCCCTTTCAGCATGGTCAGCAGTGGTCAATAGGTACCATCTAGTTCTGATCTCAGGAGGCTGGCGTTTACAGGGTCCATTAGTCCTTTGGATTAACTGTTTCCTTGTGTCTGATTTTCTCACACTTCTGTGCTCCAGATAGGGAGAGACCAATAGTTTGCACCTTGGATGGGTGCTCACAAGCTTTTAAGATCCCAGTCAAAGTGGCAAGGAGTTTTGAGAACACATAAGAAAAAAAGGAATGCTTCATGGCCACTTATCTTAGTTATCTGGTGCTGCTACAACAAAAATACCACCAATGGATGGCCTTAACAAACAAATTTCTTTCTCTAGGATAGACACCTAGAAATGAGATTGCTGGATCATATGGTATTTCTATTTCCAGCTTTTTAAGGGATTGTTATACCATTTTCCACAGTGGTGGCAGCATTTCACAGTCCCACCAGCAGTGTATGAGGGTTCTAGTCTCTCCCCACCCTCGCCAGCATTTGTTGTTTTCCATTTTTCCGAACTTTGCTATGAGTGCTTGGGTGAGATGATACCTCATTGTTGTTTTGAGTTACATCTCTCTAATGGCTAATGATCACAAACCTTTCTTCATGTGTTTGTTTGCTGTCTGAAGGTCTTCTTTGGTGAAGTGTCTGTTCATACCCTCTGACCATTTTTTAATTACATTACTTTTCTTTTTGTGCTTGAGGTGTTGAAACTTTCTATAAATTTTAGAGATTAGCCCCTTATTCGATATGTCATTGTCAAAATTTTTTTCCAATTCTGCAGGTTCTCTTTTCACTCTTTTAATGCACATAATTGTCTAAATTTTACGAAGTCCCTGTCATCTAGTTTGTCTTCTGGTGTTCATGTGTTTTTAGTTATGTTTAATACAGTCATTTATGCCATGTAGTAGGACTCCTACGTTTGTCTCTATTTTTTCTTTGATGGTCTTTATAGTTTCAGGTTTTACAATTCGGTCTTTGATCCATCTTGAGTTTATTTTTGTATATGGTATGATATATGGGTCTGGTTTCATTTTCTGCAAATGGATATCCAGTTTTGCCAGCACCATTTGTTAAAGAGGCTATCTCTTCCACATTTAATGAGATTTAAGAGCCGTGACATGAACAGATATATGCACACTCGTATTCATCACAATACTATTCACAATGGGAAAAAGATGGAAACAATGTAAATCCCCATCATTGGGTGAATGGACAAACTATAGCACATACACCAACAGACCATGCAACGTTCAAGAACAACAATGAATCTATGAAACATAACATGGATTGACCTAGAGAACATTATGCTGAGTGAAACTAGTCAATCACAAAAGGACAAATATTGTAAGAAGCCATTATAAAAATTCAAGAAAAGGTTTTCACACAAAAAGAAATATTCTTTAATGGTTACTAGGGGTGGGAGGGGAAGGGAAGGTAAACCACTAACTAGGATGAAGGGGATGGCAATATAATATACAATAAGGTAGATTATCTGTTTCATAGATTACTTGTTAAGTTTATTTATTTTAGGTATCAAAATAGCATGTATCACATAGTTGCTGGCAAATAACAGATGCCTAATACATTTTTTTGAATTAAAAATTTTTTTTTTTCCTCACATTTAGGCTAGAAGTCTGAATATAGGTCACTGGCTTTAGGGGAAGATCCTTGTCTCCTTTCAACATCTGTGGGCCTGGCATTCCTTGGAGATCTCCATGTGTCTTGGCATTCATCTTCCCCTGCTTTAGAAGGCTCTCAGCCCAGGGGCCCTGGGTTCCAAGGATGTATTCTGTTCCTGACTCTTCTTTCTTGGTAGTAGTGAAGTCCATCTCCCTTCTGCTCCCTTCTCTTTCTCCTTTTACCTCTTTTAAGATAAAATGTGTAGTGACTCAAGCAAGGATGTGACTTGAGTAAGGGTGGAACTCAAGTCACACAATCTTACAAGGCTGTGTGTGACTCAGGATATAACCCAGACTAATTCTGCCTCATTAACGTACAGAGGTTAGGATTTATAATACACAAAATAGAGGGTAATTACATCGATCCCAAAAATGGAGGACAACCAAACAATACTGGGAATCATGACCTAGCCAAGCTGACATATTTTTTGGGGACACAATTCAATCCATGACATTCTACCTTTGGCCCCCAAAAATTCACCTCCTTGCCACACGTAAAACACATTCACCCCATCATATCATCCCAAGTCTTCAATCCACTCAAAGTCTAAAACCTCATCTTCTGAATCATCTAAATCAAATATGAGACTTTAGGCACATTCCATCCTGGGGCAAAATTCTTCATCTGTGAACCTGCAAAATCTAGACTACAAGTCATCTGTTTCCAAAGTACAATGATGTAACAGGCACAAAGTAGACATTTTCATTAAAAATGGGAGAAATCAGAGGGAAAAAAGGTGTAACAGGCAACAAGCAGGTCCAAAACACAGCAGAATAATTTACATTAGCTCTCAAGGCTTGAAAATAATGCCATCTTTTCTGAGATCATGTATGCAATGGCCCTATCCTCCAGACTCTGGGTGCTGGCCATGCTCTCTGGATCCTGGGTGAAGGCCTCTTGGCCCTGGATGTCAGCTCCACCTTCCAGGCTCACTGGGATGGCAACTTTGCTCCCTCAACTTTGGGCAGCCCCATTCTCCTAGGCTACAGAGTGGCAACCCCATCTCTTCTACCACAGCAGGCCCTATTATTGTGTCCCCTGAGCAAGGCAGCCCCACTCCCTCGGCTTTGGGTGGTGGATCCACCTCCTGGCACACCTTTATAGCAGCCCCATACTCCAGAAATGAGTTGGTGAAGATTTGACTCATTGAAACTGAGGAGACTATGGTTGCACCCTTTGAGATCCAGAAGATGGTAGTCCCACCCTTTGAAAACCCCAGAGGCCCATGGCCCACCCTTTGAGACCCAGGCAGCTCTGCTTCCCATGCTCCTTACAACAGTTCTGCTGATCTCCAAGCCACTCCAGGGATGTTTCTTTTCTTTTGTTAGAGGACAACAGATGTAGCTTCTTTGGCCTGTTTCCTGCCTGTAGAATTCCAAGAGGCAGACAGTGTTCTCTCCTTTCATTTTTTCTCTGTCCCCTTCAGTCACAACCCAATGACAGAGTTGGGTTTTTTTTTTCTTCCCTCCTGGATAACTTTGCTTTCCACATGCTCAAGAAAGCCAATCTGGAAGCTTAGTTTGTAGTCAGCCCAACTTTTCCAGGAAAGAAAGTATTCAACAAGAAATACTTAAGGTACTTTCCTTTATAAAGGAATTAGAACTTGTAAATCATCAACACATGAATTAAGATCTTTGATTGTTTTTCAAGAAATGGTGAAGTAAATTAATTATTTTTAGAGAAATAGCCCTTTTTCAGGCAATTAGAGCACTTTTTTGCAACACTACTGGCTAAGAATATATAAGCTGTGGAGTCAGACAAATTTTAGCTCTACTATTGTTGTTATGCTGTACTATTTATTATGTGCCTGAATCTAATGTCCTCCTCTGCTTTTAGGGTACATCTTGCTCAGTATGACCCATATGTCCTTTTCAGCAAAATCTATTCTCTTCCCTCCTTCTCAACTAAACTGCTCCAACCAGCTTTAGACAAAGGAGGCCTACAATTCATAACTTTAGCCCTTGTCCTCATAGTCTTTTTACTGCCTCCTCCAAGCCTGCCAGTCATCATGAGGCTCTTCTTCAATCCAAGCTTAGTCTGAATTCCTTTCTAGTGAGCTACAGCAAGTAAATACATTTTTAAATAGGAATTAATTCAGGCAGTATTAGCTTAGAAAAGTGTACATGCTTCATGAGTGTGCCTAACTATTATAACAAATTATTAATACTCTAAGAAAATCAGGCTAAATTTATAAGAAATCCTACCCTATTCCAGGTCTCTTGGGCCTATGAGGACCATAACTATGACTACAGTTTAGATTTCCTGTGAGCAATAAGTAAACTTAAACCAAAATAAAACTCCAAACTATGATGCAACTGTTAACTGCAAAGTCACATTACGAGGTGTACTTCCTTTCTAGGAGCTCTGGTGGCGTAGTGCCTAAAGCATTTGACTGCTAACCAGAAGGCTGGCAGTTCAAACCCACCAGCCACTCCTCGGAAGGAAGGTTGGGCAATCTATTTCCGTAGTGATACTGCCTCGGAAACCCAAGGAGGGGTCACAATGAGTCAGATCGAACTTGATGGCAGTGAGTTGAGACTTCCTTTATGGGACTGGGGTGTGTTTGAAATGACATTTAATAGGCAATAGCGGTTTCTCTGCTAATAATAAACGCTGCAAATAAGGATATTTTCAAAGCACTGACCTTGTTCAGGACATCTCGTTGGCAGCCAAGATAAAGATTGGGAAGAATTCGGGTTGGCCCAATGTTGGCGACAGGTAGGCAGGGCTGAGAAATACAGGTAGGGACTAGAGTAGATTTTCCTTCACACAGGCCAGGGAAGCAACGGGAGAACTCAGCAAACCCACCTGAGAATAAATTGGAGTCATCAAATATACTATAAAATTATGTCAAGAACAAAGATAAAATCTGCGTTCTGTGACCCACTCAACTCATAATGGTTTAAAAAAGAGAAACCAAATCCCACAGATGCAAGTGGAGACCATTGCTTGTGTATTCCTTCCTACAGCTGCTGACTGCTAAGTCTGTGTGTAATCCAACATTGAGTCTTGGCTTGTAGGACAACAGAGATATGAAGGCACTTAAAATGATTTTTCTCTTTATCAAACACTCTCTTTTTCATCATACATCCTGCAACATTGTTCCCTGCTCCCCTCCCTATCTCCCATGTCCTATGTAAACTTTTTTTTTTCTGTGGTACCAAGAGGAAACATAAACAGGATTTAAAGTCAGTAGCAAGTAACCAAGCTGAGACAATTATTCACAGAAGCAACACAGGGATATAAAAAAATGTGAACTGGCAGCAGATGTTACTTCTTCAAAATAAAACTGATCAAGTTAAAAATTCATTCTAAAATTAACTTTAAATCTTCCTACTATACAAAGTTGCCTGCCCCCAATTTATTTTATTTTCAAAGGTATAACAAACATATGCACCCTTTCTCTTACAAATATTCTCTATATTAAGTTCCTTCGGACACACTGGGGCAGTTAGTCAAGGTTGTCTTAAGTATCATTGATTTCTGGGGTCTTCTGTTCATTTTGCTAAGCACTCTAAGGGTGCATGAAGGCCTTGTAGTAAGACTCAATTAGAACAACTCAGTTTTTTTCTAGTTCTTATAGGAGCTCTGGTAGCATAGTGCCTAAGGCACTTGACTGCTAACCATAAGGCTGGTGGTTCAAACCCACCAGCCACTCCTCGGAAGGAAGATGGGGCAATCTACTTCTGTACTGATACTGCCTTGGAAACCCAAGGAGGGGTCACTATGAATCTGGGCTGACTCGATGGCACATAACAACAACAAACATAATGATCTATTCTGTGACCTTCATAAAGTCACAATCTTGCCACCACTTCTGAAGAGAAATGTATGTAGTCATACAGGCATTCTCACCTCCTTTGAGAAAAAAATGGATTTCCAATCCAAGTGTTCCTTGCTATCCAAATCCAAACTCAGGAGCCAAACAGATTCTGATAATATTTCAAATAAATCCCTTGCTATCTAAAACCTCACTACTCACTAAATCCAAATTCAGGAACCAAAGAGATTTGGATTATAAGGAATATTTGTATATTTTTACTACTATTAAGTTAAATATACACACACACAATTAACATGTTAAGTCTTCTTAGCAGATGGTGTGGCTCTATTTATACCTCTTTAATTAAACCTTAAGCCAGTCCCTAAAATCTCATAAAGTATTTACCTCCTTGAGTTACATACATTCTACTAGCCTTTTCTCCCACTTATAGAAGCATAGAAAATATATGCAGAAAAACTGCAGAAGTAAAGAGAGGTAAGAGAGGGAGTCATCCTTTACATGTCTGCTATACTATGTTCATCTCAAACATAATTCAGGTAGACTTCTGTGTCTACTGTCTCTGCTCAGTGCAAGTTCCACTAGGCAGCAAGGTACAATGGCAGGAAGTTGATGACGACAATTGTGCTACCTGCAAAATGTAAAAGTATGCATTCCTAACCTCCAACTTGACTCAGTCTACATTATTTTTACTCATAAGCACTCTGGGCTTGCTGAAGTCCTTAAAGCAATCTGACAGAGCAGGTGGTCCCATTATATAAATCCCAAATCCCTTTGTGTGATAGATCAGGCTCTCCAGGATCTGTACCTGAACTTGTACACAGTTTCATTTCTTCCCATTTCTAAACATGACCTCCAACCACACAAAACTCAGTGTTATTTCATACTTCCATGCTGTTCTCTCATCTAGAAATACCCTCACCCCATGCATGCACACGTACATACCACAGCACATGTACCACACACAGAGAAGCCCCCTAACTGTACAGCAGAGAAATGAAGAGCACTTGTACTTGATTTCATATGCTGGCTCTACCATTTTATAGTTGTTTGAGCTTGAGCAAGTTACTTAACCCATCTGCCTCTGAGTTTCCTCATCTATAAAATGAGGATAATGAGTGCATCGGCCTCAGAGAGTTGCTGAGAGAATTAAACCAATTAATACATCTATGGCACTCATACACAGTAAGCACTCAATAGTGCCTAGCACATAGTAAGCACTCAATAGGTATCAGCAATTATTATTTCATCATGAGTTCTTCCTCCACCCTTGATTTGCAGCTAATTGTTTAGCTAAACCTCATTAGAATTCATCAGAGACACAAAGTGAAAAAAGCAATGTTTCTAAGATAACATTTCCCAAGATGTATTCCAGAGCATTAAGGTCCTGCAAGAATCTGACAGATGAGATGCTGGTCTCTTCCTGGGAGAGTCACAACACAATTAGCATATGAAAGGCTCTGAAAAGTATTTCCAAAAAATAAAATTGGTTTGATTTTTTTCTAACTCAAATAAGTTTCCTACGCTTAGGTGGACTATAAAAATCTCCATCTCTTATTTTTTTTCCTAAAATTTATTGATAACTAGTGTAACTCATGCTTATGGAAATGCTATACTAGGGCCATTGCAACTACTGAGATGGAGTTGGTATGAATTTCTAAAACTATGAGGTATTCCCAAAACTTTAAAACAATTTCAAAAAAAGGGGTCAGCCAATATGGGTATATGTATTATGAATTATGAGTTAGCACCACTAGTGATTTGTTCCTTTTCAGTCTCTCTAATTGTATACTACAATTATTTAAGATGAGGTTTTCCCAATACAGTTCTTACAGCAATAAGTGTTAAAAAGTCTCATCATTCTGACTGCTAAAACCGGCAAAAGTATGGCCCCTAGTCACACTTCAGGTCTGGAACTGAATTCACTCCTGTGGCTTCCAGCCAAACAGTAGACAGGTATATAGGGTGAACATTTACACCAGGTAGGTACACTCCTTAGAACAATAAACCATGGAAAAGCAGAAGGGTAGTATTTGCACAGAGAGATAGCCGGGAGAGCAGGAATGCATGGGAAAGAAGGACACAGGGAAAAGGTAGCCACAGGGAGGAAGTGGGAAAAGGGCTGTTACACTGTGGGGACTGCAATCAATGTCATGAAACAAAATTATATGAACTATTGTATAGAAAATGAATTTGTTCTGCAAATTTTCATCTAAATCACAAT
>NW_006922075.1:614924-615832 GCF_000298275.1 Orycteropus afer afer | reverse complement strand
CACCTATGCAACATAACAACTATTGGGCACTATTTTGATTATAATTTAATTGTATGAGATTATCTGTGAGGAGCCAACGTTTTGAACTTGATGGCTAACCTAAAGGTTGGTGGTTCAAACCCTTTCAGCAACATGATGGAAGAAGGATCTGATGACTACAGCCAAGAAAACTCTATGGGACAGTTCTACTCTGTAGTATGCCCACTACTCACTTATCACCATGGTTAGGTTCCAAAGACCAGGTCATTATATCAGCACCAGCATCATGCAATAATGGAGGATGACCACATCAGATCACAAAACCGAGGATAGCTATATGTTGTTGTTGTTGTTATGTGCCGTCGAGTCAAACCAGACTCATAGCGACCCCTCCTTGGGTTTCTGAGGCAGTATCACTACGGAAGTAGGATTGCCCAACCTTCCTTCCGAGGAGTGGCTCGTGGGTTTGAACCGCCAGCCGTCTGGTTAGCAGGCAAATGTCTTAGCCACTATGCTACCAGAGCTCCCTGAGGATAGCTATAGCTATATCATTATATAACTGCCAAACCACTGAGAATCATGGCCCAGCCAAGTTGACACATACCCTTAACCATCACAGCACATGTCACACTCTCACCTTGCACCTTGGCATTTGTTACTGCCAGAGGTATATTGTTAATGTACAAAATAATCAGACTTTTTGGTATGGTTGTGAATGTGAAATACTGGATAATGAGCTAGTAGATAAGTGAGGAACAGATATATGTGGAATCAGAATGAGCTAGAATCAAAAGCAACAGGTTTGAGGATTTTTTTTTTTTTTTTAAATCCAACTGTAGAAAGCAGTATGGTGATTCCTTAAAAAGTTGTAATTAGAAATACCATTTGACCCAGCAATTTCATTACTAGGTATATATCCTAAAGAAGTG
>NW_006922075.1:581917-614824 GCF_000298275.1 Orycteropus afer afer | reverse complement strand
GGATAACCAAACTATGGTACATACACACAATGGAATACTATGTAACCCTAAAGAATAACACTGAATCTGCAAAACACCACATAATATGGATGAACTTGGAGGACATTATGCTGAGTGAAATAGGTCAATCACAAAAGGACAAATATTGTATTAGTCCATTGTAATAAAAAGTCAAGGAAAGGTTTATATATGGAAGGAAATTTTCTTTGTTGGTTACCAGTGGTGGGAGAAGACAGGAGGAAAACTCTGTTAGATAGGTAAAGACAAGTATTGATTTGGGTGTAGACAAAGGCAATGTACCAAAATGTGAGTTATCAACACAGTGGCATTGAGGAAGAGGAAGACATAGAGAGGTGCTTGGGAGGTACAGACAAAAAAGATGAACCCTTTTGCACATACAGTACTGCATTGTCAGTGAAGGCAAACATTGACCTATGGGTGCACAAGCTGAACTATTAGGTACATCTATACATGGGGGAATGTGCCCATGACCATGTATAGGGTTGGCAGACAATGTTTCTACAAGTGTATTTGTTTGTTCTGTAAGAATTCCCAGGTATATAGCAGAGCTGATAAGGGACAAAGTTGTCACTTCTTGGCCACAGCCAGCTACCTGGAGGGAGTGAGTAGTTGGACCTGTGGGCCCAGGACCATAGTTGCAGGGAATATCAAGCACAATTGGCATAATATACTACACAAAAGCATTATTCCACATCCTACTTTGGCGAGTAGCAACTGGGATCTTAAAACCGTGCAAGCAGCCATCTAGATGCAACAATGGGTCTCTCCTCGTCCAGATCAAAGAAGAATGAAGAAAATCAAAGATGCATGGAAACAATTAGTCCAAGGGACTGGTACACCATGTGATTCTCGACCTATACAGCTATAAGACCAGAAGAACTAGATAGTGCCTGGCTACCACTGTCAACCACCTAGAGGGGATCTATGTAGGAGATCCTGGATAGAGTGGAAGAACAATGTGGAACAAAATTCAAAATCATTTTAAAAAAAAAAGAGAATAAGGTTTGCTGGTCTGATAGAAGCTGGTGGAACCCTTGAGACTATGGCCCCTAGCTGACCTTAAGGTTTGGAACTGAACTCACTCCTATGGCTTCCAGCCAAACAAAAGACAGGCATATGAGCTGAGCATTTACATTAGGTAGATACACTCCTTGGAGAGAGCAATCATGGGAGAACAGAAGGACTGTATACACAAGAAGTCAGCTCAGGAGTGTATGGGAAGAAAGGACACAGGGAAGAAGTAACTATGGGGAGGAAGTGAGAAGTGAGCTGCTGCATTGTGGGAAACTGCAGTCAATGTCATGAGACAAATTGTCTGTGAGCTGCTGTATGGAAAGTAAATTTGCTCTGTAAACTTTCACCCAAATCACAATATTGTTGCTGTTGTTATGTGCCATCGAGTCGGACCCGACTCACAGCGACCTCTCCTTGGGTTTCTGAGGCAGTATCACTATGGAAGTAGATTGCCCCATCTTCCTTCCAAAGAGTGGCTGGTGGATTTGAACTGCCAGCCTTTTGGTTAGCAGTCAAGCACCTTCGGCATTATGCTACCAGAGCTTCTCAAATCACAATAAAAATTAAACACACACACACACGCACACATATGTTGTTCTAGTTATTTCTCTAAAACTGTTTACACATTTTTTCTATTGTGAATCCAAAACAGTTCAGAGGATGTTTTCTCTTTTAAATACAACAAAATGGTAGCCCAGTAAGCGTAGTCAGAGAACAACAACAACAAAAAAAACAACCAGACAATCCGAAAGAATTTCACCTGAATTCCATTTTAAATTTGTAAGTAATCATAAGTAGAAGTACTGAATGTCTACTATGTGCAAAGTATTCCTCTTAACCACTTCAGAAGTATTAAGTCAACCTTCACAACTATCCAGTGAGAGAGGAACTATTTATTATTCCCATTTTACAGAAAAGGAAATGGAGGCTCAGAGGTACATACTAACTGGCAGAGTCAGGATATGAGCCCAGGCAACCTGGCTCTAGAGACTGTGCTCTCACTGTTGTGTTACACCCCTTCTGAAAATACTAACTTCAAGTCTCCCTTGGATGCAATCACAGCCTTGTTGAAATCCATGGGATCCTAGCCTTACCAGCACTGCCCTGATAAATATCAATACCAGGCTAAAAATACCATGGCCCTCTCCCAAACCGATGAAAAGCTTTGCTGCCCCAAACTTTATGGTTCAAAAGCTACAGTGAGGGCAAAGAAAGGCAAGGTCTAACATAAACAGATAAATAAAAGGTTCTTTAAATGCACTTCACATGAATCCAATAGCAAAGAATACAGATGAACTAACTGCAGTGTAAATATGGCCAGTGCTTTGTTCATGATCACATACTGGTAGCTATCGTGCATAGCTAAAGCTATGTCTTGAGGACTTTCATGACATTCTCCACAGAAAAACTTTCATAAGGGATACAATTCTGATTCTGTGATCATAACCAAGTCAGGTCAGCCTGGGATGTCTGAGGTCCAGCCTTATCATTAATTAGAACCCACATAAATCGAATTGATTCCAAGTCGTAGTGACCCTGTAGGTCTGCCCCACAAGTTTCCCAAGGTTGTAAACCCTTACGAAAGCAGATTGCCTCATCTTTCTCCAGTGGAGCGGCTGATGGGTTCAAACTCCCAACCTTCTGGTTCGCAGCCAAATGCCTTAACCACTGCGTCACTAGAGCTCCTTATTAACTAGAAAAGTTCACTTAACTTCAGGGTACCTCAGATGTGAGTGTTATACTAGAAAGTTCTAAGAGAGAGAACAGAAATCAATGAAAGAAAGAGACCACTGTCCAGCATCAAAACAAGAAGTAAAGATAAAAAGCAAACCAAAACAGTAATATATTAAAAAACAAAATGAAACCTCTTTTTAGAAATCTGTTCAGCTAATATTTAGCACAAACCCGTAATAGCCTTAAAATATCTAACAAGTTTCTTGAAATGTCCCAAACTATGGCTCTCAGTCACTCCCAGAAAACTACCTCAGCCAAAGAGTACATATTCCCCGATCTTTATCTATGACAATGTTCCACTCTGTTGACATTCTCCTTCATTGACAATTTTTTCCATTAAATGACCTTCTCATTCATTGCTGTACTCTAGTGACCTCAATTTCATTTAATTAATTAACAACAGATGAGACACCACTGCCTGTTTCCCTGAACCCTTCAAAAACTATGTGTAGCCTCACCAGCAACTCAGTTTTGAAATATGTCTAAAACATCCCTCTTTCTTTGCTAGGATCTCCTACAAACTAGATCAACATGAGAAGAAAATTACTGTTAACTTATGCAAGACACAGAGTAATCTTAATCTGCCCTTATTATAACTCTGTTATCCCAGAGACTCCAAGTTAGAGTCCATTACAAGAAGACGTAACATCAGTTCATTATCCTTGTTTACTGTGAAGAGCAGTTCTGAAAAACTGATAAGCTTTTTCAAAAAAGTTTTTAAAAATATTTTTAAAGCTTTTCAAGGATTTGACTCACTGTCCAATCTTGCTCAGTTTCTCCTATCCTTCAACTTTATGCTGATTATGCAAATGCAGAAAGTAGAAACTTGTAGTAACCTACATGAGCTCCACTAACATGGACCTGAATCTAAGAACCGTTCTGTCAGTTATTCCCCCTTAAGCTAAAAGTGTGTTTAAGTGGAAGACACACATACAGATACAACTGGTCTACAGGGAAAAGGGGATGGGGAGACAAGCAGACAGAAACGCCTAACCCCTACAGAACTTGGATGGATAGACAGGCAGACTACGATGCTGAAATTCATGTTTTCATCTGTTAAGTCTTCCATAAATCCAAACAAAGAATGCATATTTATACATAAAAACATACATATCACTTTGGATAGAAAAACATGCAGTGCAGCTTCAAAGGCATTCAAAATTTATATATCGCTTTATTCTAATTCAGTCAAGAGGTAATTCTTCCCTTAAGAGCACCTCCTTTACAATTCCAATCATAAATCTATTTTACATTTTTTGGGGAAAGAAATCTCTCAAGTCAAATAAAATACATGTAACACTCTACTAACCAATTCCAATTAGTCACTCATTCCTCTTCCCAAGAACAGTCAGACCCTTGCAACCAGTTATTTCTCACATTATACTTTCTTAAAATAATAATATTTACATAATAAACAAAAGTAGCACTTACTACAACTTAAGTGACATCTTAAGTCTTAAATTTTTTTAAGTCCTAAACCATAAAACCTACTGCCTTCGAGTCACTTCTAATTCTTAGTTAGAAGTGTCCCTATAGGACAGAGTGAAAATGCCCCATAGAATTTTCCACGGCTGTAAATCTTTATGGAAACGGATTGCCTCATCTTTCTCCCACGAAGCAGCTGATGGGTTTGAACCATCAACCTTTTGGTTAACGACAGTGCCACTAGAGCTCCTTTTAAAGTCCTAAATTCTAAAAATGGATCCTTATCTTTTTAGTCAAACTATAGAAAAATGCCAATTCCATTACTTTAAAGCTGCCGGGAGAGAGATATCCCCCCAGGGAGAGAGAGAGGACTTTTCCACATAGGATTCAGATTAAAATAGGTAGCAAGTCATTAGAGATTTATCAATTCACAGCACTGCTCAAAGTCAGAAGGCAGAATTAAAGACAAATCTCCCCACTCTGCCAATATGGTGAATGGATCTATCTATAAAACAATATTTATACAAAGCTCTAATTTATGGAAGAAATTTTTTTTCTAAAATGTACAAATTTAGGTTTTGTAAATTAAATTACTTCCATAGTTTATATAGTTTCATGTAGTTCATAATTTTTTTCCTTGTGCAGTTTAATCCTTATTAAAACAAAGACTTTTTTTGTGATATATATGCAACCCCTTCATTTACTTTTTTTAGAATGTATAGTATATGAAAGATTTAAGGAGTTCTGGTTGCACAGTGGTTAAAGTGCTTGGCAGCTAACTGGAAAGGTTGGTGGTATAAGCCCACCAGCCACTCTGTGGGAGAAATATACCGCAGTCTGCTTCAGTAACAATTTACAGTCTTGGAAACCCGATGGGGAAGTTTTATTCTGTCCTATAGGGTCACTATGAGCTGGAATCAATTAGACGGCAGCAGGTATGAAAAATTTAAATACAGTATACCTGAACTGTATAAAGAAGTTTTTCCATACTGAAAATAAAATCTGTCGCTTTACTCTTGCACAAAGGAAACAACCTAAATATTAAAAATAGGAAATATTAGAAATGTGTATTTCACAATAAAGTATTTTAATTGCTCTTGAGAATAATTCTTTCACACTTTAGTCTGAAGTGACTGGGTTGGAGCACAGACCAATAGGAAGTGGGCAGATACACATTTTTCTTTGGAGCCCCTTCAAGAAGCTGGCAAGTAGCCTACGTCTCATAAAACTGATCTTATAAATGTCACCTCCAAAACACTTGCCCTATATAAAACAACTCTATCACCTGGCACAGTCAGGAAGTGGGAAGTTCTAGCTAATCTAATTTTGGGACTAACACAATGATCACATACACAAATGGATAAAGAATTTTCAAAGTACTGGCATAAAAATTGCTAAATAAGAAAATAATGCAACTTGTAATTTAATTTCTCCTGATTCAGTATGTCTTATATATTATTTTATCTTATTACTCCTCAGGCTAACAATATCTAAATCAATTCAACTGGCAAAATCCTGAAGCAGTATTTAAGAAAGAATTCTCAGATGATATAGAATGACAGCTATTTTTACTGATCTTTCAAAGCAGCAATACAATAACCACACCCAGAAACTACTCCTCTTACAACACACACACATACAATCAGGACTCTCAGTAAATGCCCTCAAACAAATAAAGATTGTTCTAACGAATGCAACCAGAATAACCAATCCAAAGGCATATGGCCAGAATTCACCAGTTGGCTGATTAAAATTAATAAGCTATGTGAGCAGGTAGCCAGATTCTCAGACACAACCCTGACTGGCCCACTAGTGACTTTGGGACTTCCTGAGAAAGAAGAAGTGAAAAGGACTGACCTTCCATCAACATGGAAAGAAGAGGTTATTAAAGAAATCTCATTCGCTCATTTTCACCTGAAAACGAAAGGTTTCCAAGATTATATCTTTAAGCTCCATGTCCCAAACGCCAATTTAACATTTTCAACCACCTTTGGCTATTTTTAAGAAGTCCTTGTGGTGCAGTAGTTAAGGCATTCATTTGGCTGCTAACCAAAAAGTCATCAGTTTGAACCCACCAGCTGCTCTGCTGGAGATTTAGATATTGTTAGCCTGAGGAGTAATAAGATAAAATAATATATAAGACATACTGAATCAGTCTACTTCCATAAAGATTCACAGCCTCGGAAACCCTATAGAGTAGCTCTACTCTTTCTATAAGGTCTGTATGAGTCGGAATGGACTCAACAGCAGTGGATTTGGTTTTGGTTTCGGCAATTTTTACTTGAAAGACCTACTGACACTTTTAAAGTACATTCAAAACCAAAATCTTCTCTTTCATTCACCATCCCTATTCATATGAGCAGCATCCTTTGCATCATCCCAACAACATTCAGTTGATCTACTAACACAATGATTTTTCCTTCATAATGTCTCTTCTATCTCCCAACCTTTCCATTCTCCTGCTACCCACCCTAGTCTAGGACCTTTGTACATTATGCTCAAACAAATTCAGTAAGAGCTCTCTCTGATCTGTCTTGTTTTCCAACCCCTTGCCACCCTGCTGGCACATTATATACCCTAAAATAAAGTCTGTGATGTCATCCTCTATTACCAAATATCCACAGAATAAAATCCAAAGTTCTTCGTTGTTGTCAGCTGCCCTCACCTCAAGTCCATCCCAACTCATGGTGACCCCGTGAATAACAGAACCAACACTGTCTGGTCCTGTGCCATCCCCATGATCAGCCGCAGATCAGATTTTGTGATCCACAGTTTTTTCAATGTCCATTTTCAGAAGTAGAATGTCAGGCCTTTCTTCCCAGTCTGTCTTAGTCTAGAAGCTCCACTGAAACCTGTTCAGCATCACAGCAACATACAGGCCTCCACTGACAGACAAGTGATGGCTATGCATAGAATACTGGCCAAGAATCGAACCCACATCTCTTGCATGCAAGGCAAGAATTCTACCACTGCCTCCCAAAGTTATTTCCTCCCCCCACCATAGTTCTTAGTTTTCATAATCCAATCCTAACCTAATTTCCCTACCACTCTACCTGTAACCAGGGAAATTGGTCTTCTAACGGTTTTTGGAATACATCTAGTGCTTTCCCATCTCTGGGCC
The DNA here is from genome assembly GCF_000298275.1 of Orycteropus afer afer. NCBI lineage: Eukaryota > Metazoa > Chordata > Mammalia > Tubulidentata > Orycteropodidae > Orycteropus > Orycteropus afer. Next base: position 607,509 of record NW_006922075.1, on the reverse strand, counting down.
TTTTGTACTTGAGTTCTTCCAATCCATTTTATATTTCCTTCTAAACAGCAGGGAAGCATAAGTCACACCTTTTCTACATTAGTGTAATCTAAAATTTTTTGACTATGACCAACAAAATATATTTCCTATCAAAACCCTCTGAATACTTAATCACCACTGAAACAAAGTTTCACAATACTGTACATATACTTTCCTTACTAAGTGAGATGCTCTCTGGTACATTCAGTTCTATTCTAATGCATTGGGGGAAAAAAAAAATTCTTCCCTGACCAGTGTGCCTAAATCTAGTATTGCCAACTTAGAACTTCTATCAAAATATCAATCCTCTTTTAGTCAGCATTTGTCATGGCCCTGGTAATTGTGCATCACCTTTATGTGCATGTGTTGTGGCTGGTCCTATTTCTCCATCCATAACACACTGTAAACTGCTCATGGATAAGAATTGTGTCTTTTATTCCTTTGTAATACCCTCAGCATTCAGTACAGTACCTGGCACACAATTAGAATTCAATGAATGTTTATTGAATCCTTCCTTGTTACAATGAATAGTGTTGATGGACATAAGTCTTGTATATTTTTGGTGTTCAAAAGGATTTCCTGAATCCATTCAAAGCCAAAAGCTATGTTGGTATGGGTGAGGGGCACAAGGCCTGCTTCCTATTTCTAGACCACAATGCCCCAGAAGATTTTCAGGGTGAGAGGGGAGGCACAGGGCCAGAAAAACATTTTCCTGCTACTAAAAGAAGAAAAGTACAATTGGTGAATGTGGCCTGGTCATCCAAGAGCAACAACAAGTCCTCATTATGCTTCTGCCCCATACGAGGAACTTTAGATGAGAGGAGCAGAAAAAAAAATTCTCTGATACTCATACATGGTCTTGTTGTTGTTGTTGTTGTTATATGCCGTCGAGTTGGACCCAACTCATAGCAGCCCCTCCTGGGGTTGCCAAGGCAGTATCACTACGGAAGTAGACTGCCCAATCTTCCTTTCGAGGGGTGGCTAGTGGGTTTGAACCGCCAGCCTTCTGGTTATCAGTCAAATGCCTTAGGCACTATGATACCAGAGCTCCTCATACATGGTCCAGAGAGTTCCATAACACTTCCATGGCTCAGGGAATCAGGGGCATATATCACTTAAGAAACCAATTAGACACGAGCTATAAAATACCTTGGGAGCTCTGGTGGCGTAGTGCCTAAGGCATTTAACTGCTACCAGAAGGCTGGTGGTTCAAACCCACCAGCCACTCCTTGGAAGGAAGGTTGGGACATCTACTTCCATAGTGATACCACCTCAGAACACCCAAGGAGGGGTCGCTAGGAGTTGGGTCCGACTCCATGGCAGTGGGTTTGGTTTAATAGCTAATAATTGTGAACATTTCTTCATGTGTTTGTTGGCCGCCTGAATATCTTCTTTGGTGAAGTGTTCTGTTCATGCTTTCTGCCCATTTTTTAATTGGCTTTTTTGTTTTTTTGATGTTGAAGTGTTGGAGTTTTCCATAAATTTTAGAGGTAAGTGTCTTGTCAGATATGCAAATCAAAACGAAATACCATCTCATCCCAACCCTAATAGCAAAGTTCAACAAGACAGAAAATAATAAAAGCTGGCAAGGATGTGGAGAGACTGAGACTCTTATACACTGCTGGTGGGACTGTAAAATGATACAACCACTGTGGAACTCAGTATTCAATACCGTTTGATGCAGCAATCCTGTTACTAGGCATATATGCAAAAGAAGTGAGAGCTAGGACACCAACAGATATACGCACACTCATGTCATCGCAGCACTATTCACAAAAGCAAAGAGATGGAGACAACCAACCTAAGTGCCCGTGACAGAAGATTAGATAACCAAACTATGGTACCTACACACAATGGAATACTGTGCAACACTAAAGAATAATGTAAAATCAGCAAAAAACCTCAGAATGTGGATGAACTTGGAGGACATTATGCTGAGTGAAGTAAGTCAATCACAGAAGGACAAATATTGCATTAGTTCACTATCGTAAAAAGTCAAGGAAAGGTTTACATGTGGAAGGAACTTTCTTTGTTGGTTACCAGAGAAGGGAGGGAAAACTGCTAGATAGGTAACAGACAAGTATTGATTTAGGTGAAGGGAAAGGTAACATACCAAATTAAATGACCAACACAATAACACTAAGGAAAAGGAAGACACAGAGAGGTGCACAAGAGTTACTGACAACAAAGATAAACACTTTTACATACACAATACTGCACTATCAGTGTTAGCAAACATTAATTTGTGGGTAAATAGATGGGCAGACAGGCTGAATGATCAGGTATGTCTAGGCAGAAGAGAATATACCCATGACCATATGTATATATATATAATATATATATACACATATGGCCATATAAGGTTGGCAGACAATATTTCTACACACATATTTGTATGTGCTATAAGAATGGCCATATTTTATTCCATTAAGCCAAAACTACATATTTATTACACAGAACTATTGACTGATGTAGAAAATGTGTAAATATAACTAGAACTAACGGGGCAAAGTTATGATAACTTCTTAGGTACCATCAATCACCCTGATGGAGTAGGTTGTTGGACATGTGGGCTCTTGGGAGGACATCAGGCTCAAATGGCATAACATACTATACAAAAACACTGTTCCACTTCCTACTTAGGTGAGCAGCGACTGGAGTCTTAAAAGCTTGCAAGCGGCCATCTAGATGCAATAATGGCTCTCTCCTTATCCAGAGCAAAGAAGAATGAAGAAAACCAAAGACACAGGGAAATAATTAGTCCAAAGGGCTAGTGGACCATATGAACCTCAGTCATATCACCATGAGACCAGAAGAACTAGATGGTGCTCAACTACCACTGTCAATCACTCAAAAAGGGATCAGTGCAGGAGATCATGGATAGAGTGGGAGAACAATATGTAACAAAACTCAAAATCATAAAAAAAAAAAAAGACCAGATTTACTAGTCTGATAGAGCCTGATGAGACCTCTGAGACTATGGCCCCTAACGACCCTTCAGGCCTGAAATTGAACTCACTCCTATGGCTTCCAGACAGACACAGAGGGTGATATTTATACCAGGTAGATACACTCCTTAGAATGATCACTCATAGGGGAACAGAAGGGCAGTATTTGCACAGGGAGATAGTTCAGGGGATAGGAATGCATAGGAAAGAAGGACACAGGGAAGAGGTAACTAACTACAGGGAGCAAGTGGGAAGACAGCTGTTACATTGTACGGATTACAGTCAATGTCATGAAACAAAATGTGTATGAACTGCTGTATGGAAAATGAATTTGCTCTGTATACTTTCACTCAAATCACAAAAATTAAAAAAGAAAAAAAAAAAAGCTAAAGAATTCACCTAGAACTGGCATCTCTCCAGAGCTCACAGATGACACGACTGGGGCAAGGGAAGACTCATGTCACCTCTACATCTAGGTAGGTGCTTTTATTTGCTTGTATAAACTGGAAGGATGAAGAACTGAGGTATTAGCTTTAGTATGGTTAACTGTTTAAAAAGACAAAGCCTCAGGCATCATATCATAGCCACTGGGAGCTGGGAAGTGACATAAATAGGCTTACCACATTGGGATGTAGTAATTAGACAAAAGATGACCCAAACTGGATAACTTTATTCAACCAAGGCTCAGAAGCCAAGGCAGCAAACACATGTCAACAAGTAGGTAAAACAGTACCTATTTTTAGTTTATTTTCAGAGACTATAGCTTTTTAGACACAAGAATAGCCGATGTGCCTGAACAGCTGTAGTTATTTTTTTACTGAAATACATTAGTCATCTTTTACCAAATACTACAGGATTTTAAATGGGATAACTGAAGATTTCCTTTCTCCATCAAAAGAACAGAAAAAATGTCAAACTATGTAACAGAACTGAGAATAACAATTCTACCAGCAGCAAAAACTGCAATCAGGAAGATCAAGGTTCTAAGTATACTTCCATTAGGAAGGGCAGTAATTGATTCCATTAAGCCAAAGTACATATTTATTACACAGAACTATGGATTGAAACTAGAAAAATGTGTAAAGATCTGAGTACATTTTTATTCTTTCACAGTTTTAACTACATTAGCAAATCCAACACAAAGAAAAAGAAATATATATTTGGCCTTTAAACACAGCATGCTAACATTCATCTAAGACTTAAGCTGAGCTCAGAGACTAAATGCTTATAAAAATCTTTAGCAAACACCTAGAACACAGTTACATGCTTAGTAAATACTACTTTTATCATTATCCAAAGGCATACTTCAGCACAGAACAGAATAGTAAGACTTTTCATCTGATGATCTCCCTGGCTAAAATAATATATTGCTTTTAATTTTTTATAGATAGTCTATTTTACAAAAATGTCCTGTTGCCAGCACAGTGGTTAAGCACTCATCTGCTAACTGAAAGGTCGGCAGTTTGAACCCACAAGCAGCTCTGTGGGAGAAAGATGTGGCAGTCTGCTTCCATTAAGATTACAGCCCATTACTGTAAAAAGGGGAGCTCTGGTAACATAGTACCTAAAGCACTTGACTGCTAACCAGAAGGCTGGAGGTTCAAACCCTCTAGCCACTCCTCAGAAGGAAGCCTGCGCAATCTATTTCCGCAGTGTTACCGCCTCAGCAACCCAAGGAGGGGTCACTATAAGTCGGGTCCAACTCAATGGCACATAACAACAACAACAACAACAACAACAACTGTAAAAAGACAGAGAAGGGTTTGCTTGGGAAAGGGAACTTACCTAGTAGGTTACCGGGATGGGGAGGGAAAGGGAGGGATTAATTTAGGGCTAGTTGGGGCTTACATGCTGACATGGGTAGTGGGAGGGATATACGGGAAGGATGTATGACCACCACGATGACACTGGGAAATGAGAGGACACTGAACTGTGCTCATAAGAGATAGATGACAGATGTTAAAGCCAACCAATGTGTCCACAATACCACACTGTCATTAACACCAAACACTAGGCTATACAGATAAACACATAAATACCTGAGATGATCAGACAGGGGTCAGTGAATAGAGGTATACTCTAGACCAAGGATAGACTCAGCTGACGCTAATCTTGTACAGACAGCAGTGATACAAAATACCTGCAGTCCTTACAGAAACAATAGAAGACAGACACAGAGTAATCCCTCACAGACATTCCGACACTATGGGAGAGAGATCCAATAGAGCTACTACCTCAGGACCATAGTACTGGGGTATACCAGACTCAATTGGCACAACAAAATACACAAAAGCGTTGCTCCACATCCTACATTGGTGAGTAGCGACTGGGGTCTTAAAAGCTTTCAAGCAGCCATCAAAGATGCAGCTAATGGTCTCCCAGCATCGGAAGTGAAGAAGAATGCACCAAAAAAAAGGGGGGTGGGGCATTTAGGAGCAATTAACCCTGGGAGCTCTGGTAGCATAGTGGCTAAGACACTTGCCTGATAACCAGACGGCTGGCGGTTCAAACCCACCAGCCACTCCTCGGAAGGAAGGTTGGGCATTCCTACTTCCGTAGTGATACTGCCTCGGAAACCCAAGGAGGGGTCGCTATGAGTCGGGGCCGACTCGATGGCAAATAACAACAACAACAACAACAAACCCTAGGACACAATGGCCCTTGAGACCAGAAGAACTAGATGGTGCCCAGCTACCAATGCCAATCACTCAGGAAAGGATCAAATCTGGAGATCCTGGATAGAGTGGGAGGGAAAACGTGGAACAAAATCCAAACACTCAATAATGACCAGAATTACTGGTCAGAGGAAGTCTGGTGAGACTCCCCATACTATGGCCCTGAAATATATTCAGCACCTGGAATAAAACTCACCCCCAGGGCGGGCTCTCAGCCCAATGGTTAGCAAGATGTACATGCAGACCACTCAACCCAGGATGCTGCACCCACACACTCAATAGTATTACATCCCCTAAAGCAATAAACCATGGGACACCAAAGGACCAACATTCAAACTTTGAATGTAAAACAAGCTCTTAAAATAAATATAAAAGCTTACAGCCTTGGAATGGGGCAGTTCTCTGTCCTATAGGGTCCCTATTAATTAGAATCAACTTGATGGCAACGGGTTTATATTTTTATAAGTCGCTTCATTCCAAGTATGAAGTGAAAGTGTAACTCTGATATCTTACAAAGAGGTTGAGAAAGAGCTACCACAACAAGATCCTTTCAGAATAAGCTTGATCTGAAATGGCATCCTTCATTCCAGACCCAGCCTCCTGATGAAATTTTAGAAGACTCTGGAATTACTTGTGATTGTGCCTTGGTAAAACAGTGAGATCTTGGAAGAGTCACTCAACTGCTATTTTCCTCATTTGTAAATGAAAGGGCTGAACTCTATGAATTATTTATGATTCTTTGCTGTAGAGGTTATCCTGTGCTTCATCATAGGATAGAAATGAGTGCTGCAGAATTAATACACTGTTGTAGATCTCTTGCATTTACTTACAAATTTAACAATGGGAATAAAGAAAACAATAAGAACACAGCATTTCTCAGCTGTTGGTTGATTTTTGTTTCTACTAAATTAACCCATTTATTTTCTTTTCTGTAAATAGGCACAAAATAAAAGTCTAAATTCAGCAATTTTTCAACCTGTATTTATTTCTAATCTGTACTCTTAGAACTATAATAGACAAGGGCAAAAAGAATGAAGTGATAGACAATGAATAAGTAAAGACCAAGAAACAAGTTTCTTTTTTTAAAAGAGAACTAGTTTTCTGAAGGTTAACAAAACCAAAAAAGTTGATCAGTAAGTCAACATTAGCAACTGGCCATTTTATTTTCTAACTCATAATGATAATAAGTCAACCAAACCAAAGCCATTGCCATCTAGTTGGTTGCAGATGATAGCAACCCTGTAGGACTGAGCAGAACTGACCCATAGGGTTTCCAAGGTTGTAATCTTTACAGGGAAGCTCTGATGGCGTAGTACCTAAGGCATTTGACTGCTAACCAGGAGGCTGCCAGTTCAAACCCACCAGCCACTCCTCAGAAGGAAGACTGGGCAATCTATTTCCATAGAGATACCACCTCGGAAACCCAAGGAGGGGTTGCTACAGGTGGGAATCTACCCAACTTGATGGCAGGGAGTTTGGTTTTTAAGCACTGCTACAAGTTTTTTTGTTGTTGTTGTTTTTTATTCTTTACATAATAGACTGCCACATTCTTCTCCCACAGAGTGGCTATCGGGTTCGAACCGCCGACCTTACAGTTAGCAGACGAGTGAGTGCTTAACCACTGTGCTACCAGGGCTCCTCATAATGATAATAAATAGCTTTAAAAAAAAAAAAGACGACGACAACTACTGGTGTAGAGAATCCACGTTTTATGCAATATGAGCTTTACAATTGGGCAAGAGTTATTATCCCTTTTTAAGAGCTGAAAAAAAAAAGGTAATTCCAGTTAAGAGTCACCCAGCCAGTGAGTAAGAGACAAAAAACATGGGCTACAGTTCTGACTCCTAGTCTGTTGTTCTTTCCAGCTTAACCTGATGACTCCCTCAATGCAGATGTTAGACTACCTAAGAAGTGGGTGTTAGGCATGGCACTGAGTCAACAAGATGTCCCTGAAACCATCTAAGGATATGGGGACCCTGCACTAAGAGGGCATTCTTTGACACTTGAAGCTAGCTATTTTCTCCTAACCAAAACCAAACCAAACTCACTGCCATCAAGTCAATTCCAACTCATAGCAACCCCCTTTGGGTTTCTGAGGCGGTAAATCTTCATGGAAGTAGATTGCCCAGTCTTCCTTCTGCAGAATGGCTGGTGGGTTTGAACTGCCAACCTTCTGGTTAGCAGTCAGATGCCTTAGCACTATACCACCAGAGCTTCTCTATTTTTTTTTCCCCCTACTATTGTCGTTTTTGCTGATGCTGCAATGATGTTAAGGTTTAAATAAGATTTTAAGATAGATAGTAATCAAAGATTTGTGGACAGGATAGATGAATGACTATCAAAGTAATCATTTCCTTTAGAATACTGATGAGGCTTAGGAAAAGAGGTTGGTCAGGCAGGGGTTAAGGTCCCTGGCAAGTCAGTCCACAGATATGGATAGCACAGGAAAAATTCATTATAAGATTAAGTCCTTAATTTCAGGATTAAAAGGCTGGGAATCATGTCTCACTGATCACTGGAGGTCAATGTAAAGAGAAAGAACCCTTTTCATTTGGTAGAAGCTGAAGTTTACTGGGTTAGCCCCATGCCTAAGCAGGACCTGTTCCATATTAAAGAAAGAAACCTACTGCATTTCACTATAGCATCTTCAAATCCCATCCCTTTCCTTGAATAATTCTTCATTTTCTGTGCTTGTAACTTGGTCCTCCACATAAGCTTGGCTCTCTCTGGTGATAAGGAAAGAGCTTATTAAGAGGCTGCTGTCACGTGCCTAAGGCATTTGACTGCTAACCAGAAGGCTGGCGGTTCAAACCCACCAGCCGCTCCTTGAAAAGAAGACTGGGCAATCTATTTCTGTAGTGATAAAGCCTCAGAAACCCAAGGAGGGGTTGCTATGAGTCGGATCCAACTCCACAGGAATGAGTTTGGGTTTTTTTTGGTTTGTCAGCTTCCTGGGAAGTTTCCCTTCTTCAACGTTATTCTCCTCAGGGAGAATACAAGTAGAATTTGGGCCACAGTTCCTCACTTCTGTACCTCAAATCAAACCAAACCAAACTCACTGCCACAGAGTCCAATCTGACTCATAGCAACACCTCATTGGGTTTCTGAGGCGGTATCTCTACAGAAGTAGACTGCCCAATCTTCCTTCCGAAGAACGGCTGGTGGGTTTGAACCGCCAGCCTTCTGGTTAGCAGCCAAATGCCTTAGGCACTATGCCACCAGAGCTCCTTCTGAATGCAATAGAGGAAATCTATTGTGAAAATAGTCTCCAACAATCCCGTAATTTTCTGTAGCATCTGTGAGAAGCTAGTATGCTTTTCCACAGTCAGTTATTTCCCCACAAGCAAAATATTTAAGAAACATTTGTCAAGATAGATTGTCCTTCTATCCCACCTCCCCAGTATGTTCTCTGAGCAGGTGGACCCTGGCAAAGAAGCAAACTACCAAGAACTTACCTTCCCCAGCACTTACTCCAATTTTCTGTCTACTCTGAGGAACAGACTCAATGACCAACAGACTTCCCAACTGGTCAGAGGCTTTCAGATGGTGGGAGAGGTTATCAGCCAGATAGAACTGTCTCAGATCTCAGATCTGGCCACTGAGAAACTCCCCAACAAGTCAATCCAGACCCTGAAGCCATCACCTAAGCTAAACGAAATACAGGGTTCTGACAACATGGTTGGGCACATGGTGCCATCTATACATTTAATGAGGTGTTTGGTGCTACTTCAGTGGACTTTCATTTAAAGCCCAGGAAACACCTCCTCTGAGTGTGGAGGTCAGGGTATTCTGACTCAGTGTGCTATATACCATGCATACCAAGGGGCTGATTCAGCTGATCAGATTAAGTTTGAGTCCTTTTCATCTTTATTGTCCAATGAGTAAGGAACTCTGGTAGTGCACTGGTTAAAGCACTGACCAAAAGGTTGGTTGTTCAAACCCACCAGCCACTTTGTGAGAGAAAGAGGAAGAAGTCTGCTTCCATAAAGATTTAGAACCTTAGAAACCCTATGAGGCAGTTCTAATCTGTCCTATGAGATGCTATGAGTAGAAATCCACTTGATGGCAATGGGGGATGGGGGGGTGGCAATGAGTACCCGCTTCCCAAAGCTACTTATGATTGATAGGAACTTTCCCAGGTAACAAAGGAGTGTTCTCTTACAAAGAGGGTATGTTGTTGCTGTTTGCTGTTGAGTTGATTCCAACTCATAGTGACCCTATATGGACACAGTAGAACTGTCCCATAGAGCTTCCTAGGCTATAAATTTTATGGGAGTAGGTAACCAGGTTTTTTCTCCTGTGGAGCCACTGCTGGGTTCAAACCACTAATGTTTTGGTTAGCAGCCACGCGCTAAACCACTGAACCACCAGGGTTCCTTAAAGGAAATATAACCAAAAAACCAAACTCACTGCCATCAAGTCAGTTTCAACTCATAACAACACCCACTGGGTTTCCAAGGCTGTAAATCTTTATGGAAGCATATTGCCCAATCTTTCTTCTGCGGAGCAGCTGGTAAGTTCAAACCACCTATTTTCTGGTTATCAGTCAAATGCCTTAACCATTATACCATCAGAGCTCCTTTAAAGGGAGTATACAGGTAGCTTAAACAAATCTGCTAGAAACTTGAAATGAGTTCAATCCTCCAAGAGGACGTTGGCTTGCCTAAGCTGTCAAGTCAGAGTCCCCACAGAGAAAAGGTGTCTCAAGTAAGAGCAGGGTGGAATAACCACTTCGTCATCAAGCACATTTTAGTGTACTTTGTTTAAGGAGAACGCTGATCTCATTAATAGGATTCTAAGGTAAGTCACTCACGGTGGTTATAAGAAGCATGATATAAGCTCCTAAATTCATCCAATTAGGTTAATGAAGCTCTAATAATGGTTATTGTATTTAGTGCAGTTACACTCTCAGTAAAAGAATGTGCCTTCATAACTAAGTATCAGCAGAGATAGAATCTAATATAATTCTCAGTCACAGAATTCTGAAAACTAAATACCAAGACGAACAGTGATTTCTTAAGGATACTGATGGAGAAATCAAATAGAAACACAGTATATGGCTATCAATGATGTGAAAGAGATTGGAGACTACTGACCTGCTTAGGGAACTGAAACAAAAGGTGGTGAGAGATAACAGGAGACACAGAGATATTATCTAAGCTTGCACAGAATTTAAGATGTTAACCTACAAACACATTACTAATTCTAATCTCTTAAACACGAAATGCACAGACTTCTTACAACCAACTGCCAATTACATCTTGTCCACTGCACCATCTTTGAAAGAAATTACTGTAGAGGTGAAAATGACATCTATCAATAGTTTGGGAGCTCTGGTAGCGTAGTGCCTAAGGCACTTGACTGCTAACCAGACGGCTGATGGTTCAAATCCACCAGCCACTCCTTGGAAGGTTGGGAATCTACTTCCATAGTGATACTGCCTCAGAAACCCAAGCAGGGGTCGCTATGAGTTGGGTCTGACTTGACAGCACATAACAACAACAAATCAATATTTTGTTTTCCTTATGACTGCATTCTGAAAAGCACTCCTGCCCAGCACTCCAGCATAATCTATCTCACAGAGTAGCTTTGTATTAAAAGTTACTGTGCATTGCCACAGCCAAGCACGCTGAGGGAATGAGTCACTGGGCCCATGGGCTCAGGATCATGGTCATGGGGGACATCAAGCTCAACTGGCATAACATACTACACAAAAACATTGTTCTACATCCTACTTAGGTGAGTAGCAACTGGGGTCTTAAAAGCTTGCAAGTGGCTATCTAAGATACAATAATTGGTTTCTCCTCATCCAGAGCAAAGAAGAATGAAGAAAACCAAAGACTCATGGAAACAATTAGTCCAAGGGACTAGTGGACCATGTGAAACTTAGCCTACATGGCCCTGAGACCAGTAGAACTAGACGGTGCCTAGCTACCACTGTCAACCACTCAGAAAGGGATCAAAATAGGTGTTCCTGGATAAAGTGCGAGAAAAATGTGGAATAGAACTCAAACTCATAAAAAAGACCAGGTTTACTGGTCTGAGAGACTGGTCAAACTCCTGAGACTATGGCCCCAGGCCCCAAGTCACCCTTCGGGCCTGGAATTGAACTCACTCCCATGGCTTCCAGCCAAACAACAGGCATATAAGGTGAACATTGACACCTGGTAGATACACTCCTTAGAACAATCAACCATGGGAGATCCGAGGGGCAGTACTTGCACAGGGAGATAGCTCAGAGGGCAGGAATCCATAGTAAAGAAGGACACAGGGGAAGGGTAACTACAGGGAGGAAGTGGGAAGAGAGCTGTTACATTGTGGGGAACTGCAGTCAATGTCATGAAACAAACAAAATGTGTATGAACTGCTACCTGAAAAATGAATTTGCTCTGTAAACTTTCACCCAAATCACAATTAAAAAAATAAAAACCACAGCCAGAGGGGGTAAAAAAAAAAAGTTACTGTGCATTGTCAAACTGTATTCCTCTGCTCTGCTAACCAGTGCCAGTGAAAGAGCTTTAGTAATCCATGCAAAACAGACAGAAGCAAAGGGTGAAAATGCTGCTCTTGAATTCTCACCATGCTCCCCCACACCCTGCAGGGTGTTCTTGTTGTTATGTGGCAGTCAGCCCCGACTCATAGCAACCCCTCCCTGGGTTTCTGAGGCAGTATCTCTATGGAAATAGACTGCCCAACCTTCCTTCCGAGGAGTGGCTGGTGGGTTTGAACCTCCAGTCTTCTGGTTAGCAGTCAAGTGCCTTAGGCACTACGCTACCAGAGCTATTTAGTCTTTCTCATGCACTTTATAAAATCGTTTAGTTGCTTAACATCTGCAAGTTGAAAAGTTCATTTTTTCATCATAAAAATATGTAAGTTTTTAAATAGTTCCCTTAATTATTTAGGAGAAACATTCTACACATTCTCTATTTTATAGCTTATAATGTCCAAGAATGATGACCTTACCTCTGGAGTCTACTTTAATTATAAATGTTTGATAAGAGTTTTGACACTAGTCTGGTTCTTGCTACAGCGAGGGGGAACCAACAGCAGGAAATGAAATGTAAGGCATTTATTAATGTTCTAAGATCACAGGTGATTGGAAAAGACCCCAGTCAAAAGTCTTCAGCTATCTATATCTACATAGCGACTGTGGCACTTCTAGCTAATAAATATGGTAACCAAGTGAACAGACATTTGAGCTCAGTCAGAAATACAATGAAGAAAGTGGGAGAATGGCAGTACTCAAGTTAAATAGAACACTTACATCAATCAAAAGCTACAGAGTAAGTCATTTTACACAATAAACACAGATTACAGATGATCTATTACACTTGGAACTCACTGTGCCCCACTCCTTACTAACACATCACACAGCTCAGAGAGATTTGGAATCCTCTGAATTCTACCACAAACCTTACCTGCAAGCAGGTGAACAGAGTTGAAGCTCTTCTCCAGTTTACCCAGAAGTACAGTGAGAAAACAATCTGAAGATAGAGAGGCAACATCTTGGGAGCTTTGATCGTAAACTACAACCTTCTGGCTGCAATCAATATCGATCTGAAATGCAAACATGAGGCTGTTAGGAAGAAAGGAAGGTGAGAAAAATAACCCCTTAAACTACTGGTTGAGTCAAATCACTCATTTACTGATGTTGAAGCAGAAACTGCTTCCTGTTGTCAGTTAAAAATTTGGGTAAGAATGAGATGAGGTCAACTTACTAAATAAACCTAGCACACAAATTGTTTAGATGCTTGTAAAAATCAACTTTTAAAAGACAAGACTGATGGTATTTCTCTGTGGATGTAGTTCAAACTCCTTGGTTTTAAACCCTTATAAGATGGTAGAGCTCATAAAACAAAATAATGTACAAGATAAACATAGTGAACTAAAACATTTTTTTAAACGTGTTCTATATTAAGAATGAAATCAGTTTTTTTTTTTTAAATAAAATTAAAACATTTTTATTTTTATTTCATTTTTATGCAAACAAAAAGCCTTATCTGTCACAGAGATGGCATTTTGGTATTGTAGGAATAACTTTCCATGAAGATAATATCCTTACTCTTGATCAATGGTACCTCACCTTCCCATACATAAAAAGCACCTCTAAAATAATATAATTAGTTCCTACTTGCTTTCTAATGCATTTGAAAAGAACTATGTTCCTTTCAGTAAAACTTATAGATAACACAAAATAAATGTTTAAATTAAAACAATTTTAGCAAGCTATTAATAGAAAAACACAGTACTTAGCTAAATTAAAGCAAGTTAACCTTTTTGTATAGTTTAGAAATATTATTCTGAGGTACTGTAAGGTACCAAAATTTAAAAAGCAACTGACATGTCCTCGAATTACTTTCTACCATCAAAAATTAGGTTCATTTAAAATTATTTCCCATTCAGTGTGCCTATTTTAAAAAGAAAGCAAGCATTTACCTTATGTTTTGCTGAATGCTGGATGAGTTCTGTAATTAACACTTTGTCCTGCTGCAACCTTCGCTTCATAAGCTTGGAGCAGTTGATATTAATGGCTTCCAAAATGTGGGATGTATTGTATTCCACAAAAGGCCGGCTATCAATTAGCAGCACTTTTTCCGTTCCACTTTCCAGCAGAGCCACCAACCTCTCAGTAACAATTTGAGTTCCAGTCATCTCATGGGCCATGACAACAATAAGTCCTCTTTTCCCACCTCCTTCTTTAATTTGCCACGATGATGTAACGGTGGTGTGCTCAAAGGCTCAGCCACTCCATTGTACTAAAAATGTATGAGGTCAGGCTGGTAGTGACTGGCAAAAGGAGAGTTAAACCCATTTTCAGCAACAGCCCTCCAAGTGAATGTCTCTTTCTCTTTCCTGTTGATGTGCTCTTGCAAAGGACTCCTTCCACAAAGCAGCCCCTCACATTTGATTCATAAAGAGATGACTGGAATAACCATTCCACAACAAAAGATGCTTTGGGGCAGCCACTGCATTACATCATTCTTTACCTTTGCTCCCTCGCTCCAACAGCTTCATGCTGGACTGAAAGCCTACACAAAGAGAGAAAGACAGAAAACAAAACATGAGGTCAAAAAAAGAAGAAAAAGCATCAGATTAGAGAGCGTGTATAATTCATAATATTTACTCCATTAATCTAATTCCATACTTGAGGCACTCTTTCATTTGAACAAACAAACCAAATGGACAAATAGGTATGACCTCAGAAAAATGTGTTAGCTATAATTCAAATTTTACCTCAAAATGTAAAACCTCAAAGGCAACAGAACAAGGCACACTCATGAATTACAATCACCTGGGCCCAGCATTAATTGACATGCAGATTAAAATTTAAAAGGGCTATCAAAAGCTGCTTGAAGTATTATTATTCCAAAGGTTGTCCTCCATCTTACTTGCTTATTTCTTGTAAACAGCATACACAACAGCTGCTGACTAGGTAAACAATCTGTATTAAAAGGATAGAAATCCTCTCTGATGGCTGGAGAAGTGCTGTGACCAGTGAGTATGCATATGCACATGGACCATGGCGCAAACATCTGCTCTGGTAGCATAGTGGCTAAGGAACTTGACTGCTAACCAGAAGGCTGGCAGTTCAAACCCACCAGCCACTCTTCAGAAGGAAGATGGGGCAATCTACTTCTGTAGTGATACTGCCTCGGAAACCCAAGTAGGGGTCACTATGAGTCGGGTCCAACTTGACAGCACGTAACAACTAAGAGAGAAGATGCAAGAAAACAGGAGGTTCTATAAATGTCATCTCTTTTTCAGGAAGAAAAGGGGCAGAAATGACTGACAGCAACTCCAAGCCAATTTCTGGGGGCTCCTGCTGCACTTAGCTCCACCAAAACAGTCTACAGCTCTGATCCTTGCTTACCCCTCACCTTCTCATGACTCATTCTTAAGAGAATCACTCCGTCTTAGAAAAGCTCACGTAACCTGGAACTCCAGGCAAGCAACTCAGACATAAAAACACACACGACTCCAACTCATAATGACATCACTTATGTCAGAGTAGAACTGCACTCTGCAGGGCTTCCAATGGCTGCATGTCTGGAAGCAGATTGCCAGGCCTTTCTTTTGAAGTACTCCTGGGTGGGCTCAAATCACCAACTTTTAGTTAGCAGATGAGTACATTAACCATTCGCACCACCCAGAGACCCAGACCTACAGGCACCTGAATGTGGACCCAGTGCTTCCCTGCTCTTGCAGAATTCTTGTGATGACCATTTCCTAATTAATTATCCCTAGTGGGAGCTCTGGTGGTGTAGTGCCTAAGACACTTGACTGCTAACCAGAAGGCTGGCGGTTCAAACCCACTCACCACTCCGCGGAAGAAGTTTGGGCAATCTACTTCTGTAGTGATATCGCCTCTGAAACCCAAGGAGGGATCGCTATGAGTTGGGTCCGACTCAACGGGACATAATAACAACAAGTAGGAGCTTCATACCCGCAGTTTGGATCTCACCCTGATATTCCATATTCTCAGATTTTTAACATCCCTGATCCATCTCTGCCTATATGAAACACTCTACTACACACAGCCAACACCCACTATCAGCATTCACCTTACAGAGGGTAAGCAATTTGATGGCAGAGGTTTTCTACTTTCTATTCTATTTCTTACCCCCATAGGGCTTTACACTATTGCAGTAAGTAAAATCCTTCTTGTCACCAAAATGACTTAAGATTCTAAAATTTGACTGCTTTCAGATCAAGATAGTAGGACTCTCAAAAATCACTGGGTCCAGCTTCCTAATTTTATGCTTATAAGTGAGAAACCGAAGCAAAGAGAAGAAAGAGGGAGCAAGATACAGAAAGTGACCCTGCCATTTACTTGTTACGTGACTTTGACAAATCATATAAACTGAACCAGTTTCCTCATCTATAAAATGTGGATATGATATTGGCCTTGTCTCCTCATGAAGTTTGTTGTGAGGACAAAATTAATCTAAATGACCTAAAGTGTTATTAAGTAAAAAAAATCCATTAAAGATTACATAGAGAAAGCAGGAAAAATTCTCTAAAGATGCGGATGGTGAGCAGAGCTGGTTTGCATGTGGAATCTATATCACCCAGCAAATAAATATAGAAGCAATTCCATTCTCCTATAGTCCAGCTGGGAGCTCTGGTAGCGTAGTGCCTAAGGCATTTGATTGCTAATCAGAAGGCTGGTGGTTCAAACCCACAAGCCACTCCTCGGAAGGAAAGTTGGGCAATCTACTTCCACAGTGATACCGCCTCAGAAACCCAAGGAAGGGTCACTATGAGTCGGGTCTGACTCAATGGCAGTGAGTTTGCTTTGGTTTTTGGTATAGCCCGGATGCTAACCAAAATGTTGGAGGCTTGAATCCACCACCAGAGGTGCCTCAGAAGAAAGGCCTGGCAAACTATTTCAAAAACTCAGCCATTGAAAACCTGAGGAGCATAGTTTTATTATGACACACATGGGTTCAGTGTGAGTCAGAATCAACTCCATGGCATTGGTTTATAGTTTAAGCACAACCAAGCTGTGTTCTTTCTCACAGAGCCAGGCACGCTTTAGAGCTAGAAAGTGGCTGAGAAATCCTCTCATCCACCTCCCTACATTTTACAAATTACTAAATAGCTCCATTTAATACATTATTTATCCATTTCTTGTCTTCCAACAAACTGAGAAGTTTCACTACATTAATGCCTTTTACTGCCTTATAGCAATGAAGTACAAAAACCATCTCTATTTTCAATTGAAGAAACCAGAGCAGAAAATGTGCCCTAGTCATTCAACTAAACCTTTGCAAAGCACCTATCAAGGATGTAGCACTGAATCAAGTCCTGACCGCTCAGTGGCACAGTTTACTGCAATGTAAGGTCCTGAACTCAGATTGTCTGACTCTCAAACCAGGACTCTTACTACCGTGTTACCTTGTTTTCCCTGAGTACCTGTTCCCATAATGGGACTGGATTGGGAAAGAATGATGTGACTTATCCATGAAGGTGCTCAGGTAGCACAAAAAGTGGACATTTGAGAGTAAGAGTGAGTTGATTCCAACAATAGCACTGAGTCTCTGGGTCTGATTGGCTCTTCTCAATGATAAAATCAGGATAGAACAAAGTAGTTATCTGGGTTAGCAGATCAAGGGACAAAGGGAGGGAGAAGACAGCACACATGCAAAAGCTGACACGTTCTCATCTTTGCTTCGCTTCAGCCAAAGCGATTTGGGCTTATGAGAATAAGCTCAAATGACCAAAACCAAAGACAGGCTATAGTAAATGGCTCCACAGAGCAGAAAATGATCATTCTTACCCAGAAAACCAGAGAGGCAATACTTCAGATATACACACCAAAAAAAACCTTTCCCTGACCAAGAAAAAGTCTAATCAAAGTGACTCTAAAATGAGGATATAACAGAAGCAAAGAGGTGAGAGTGAAATGTGGATACAGTTACAGCCTTGTTCAGTGTTGTAAGGTGGCCAGCTGGAGTCCTCCTATTCCACCTTTATGCCCAGGGTCTGGTTTTTGTAGTACCAAATAGCTTATGCGAGAGGCAGAGCCCAGACAAGGGGGTATGGAAAGTGGGGTTATCATGACTATAAACCTCATCATTTACAACTGGAGATTTTTGTAAATCACCATCCTGGACTACAATTCTAATTTTAAAATGTTCACTACAATCATTGTTCATTTGTTGTTCTCAAGACTGTCAGAGATCAAGGATCTCTATATCCCTGAGATTAAAAATATGTCTGTAATAGTTTATTTTCAAAATACTGGCATTAAACAGCATTAAAAGGTGATACCAAAACCTAACTCACTGTCATCAAATAGAAAGATAATAAAAATATTTTGTTAGCAAAACTAGAGCTAACCTTACTCAAAATTTCTGCAAAAGGTCAAAATGAATAAAAACTCTTAGATTGAACCACAGAGGCCCAAGCACCTATAGCAAAACCAGAGCTTCAAACTGGTTTGAAAAGGTTCAGTCATGGCCAACGGGCATGGCAACCAGAGATCTCTTGAACATTGGATTTTGATGAATAGGAAACAGGCAGAGGTGTCTTGCTCAAAGATGGCAGCTGACTATGCTGCTTTGAATGTGTGTCATGGTGTAGCCACACATCATCTTTGAGCATGGCATCGCTGCCTGTTTCCAATTCAGATCAACAGATTTGGTTGCTATGTAATGGATATGCTGCCCTTGTTACTGTCAGCTATGACTGAACTATTGTGAACTGGTTTAAAGACCTGAGCAAAACGAACTTTGCTATTTATGTATTAGCCAATTTTTTAAGTTTTTATTAGTTTAACTTTTAATAGGTAATATATTCACATGGTTCAAAAAAATTAAAAGATGAGAAGATAATGGGAGGGCAGGGAAACTAGATTAATGGAAACAGAACAACTAGAATGGAAATAATGAGAATGCTGACACATTGTGAAAAATGTAACCAATATCCTTGAACAAAACGTACAAAAATTGTTAAATGGGAACCTAATTTGCTGTGTACACTTTACCAGAAACAAAGTATTTTAAAAATTTAAAGTAAAAAATGTAAACACACTATGAATATATAATTTATTGTATGTCAATTATACCTCAATGAAGCTGCTAAAAATTGCCATGATACTGAAATTCCAACACACTTAAATAAAAAAATGAACACACTGAAAAGTCTCCTCACAAACCACTATGAAGAGTTTCTTCTGATTTTTCCCAAAGATTTTTCAAATAAATACAGAATGAAACACAAATACATTATTTTTTTTCCTCTTTTTTGTTTAAATAGCTACACAATATATACATTATTTTGCACCTTTTTTTTCCACTTCAATTTGATATGTGTAATATTTCATTTGAATGTGATTCAATTCTATATACTCATGTGTTTTCCATATATGTATTTTTGATCATCTAAATAAGACATGTAGAAACAGTGTAACATAAGCCTCCTTTCTCCTGTTTACCTGAGTACTCAAAAGCTGAATATTAAGTAATTCATAATAATGAACTTGATAGGCCAGCAAAATGTTTTATGGCTTCCTAATGAGATAGTAAGAAGCTCTAGTAGCGTAATGGTTAAAGCACTGGGCTGCTAACCAAAAGGTAGTAGTTTGAACCCACCTGAGGAGGAGGAGATAGGCTGCTTCCACAGAGATTTACAGCCTTGGAAACTCTATAGAGATGTTCTACTCTGTCCTAAAGAGTCACCAGGAGTGGGACTTGACTTGATGGCAGTGGGTTGGTTTGTTTGTTCATTTGTTTTTTTGAGACAGTATCCTCAATGCACTACTAAGGCTTAAAAGAAACTTACAAATGTGACAATGCATATTCATAGAATTATGGAAGCTATCTTTTTAAGGATACCCTAAAGTCAATAAACCAGTATTGATCAAACCAAAGACTAGTAACCATAACCAGGGCCACTAAATAAGTAACTGCAAGGTTATTTCTACAGAAATGTTGTTGTTGTTATGTGCCATCAAGTTGGTCCTGACTCATAGCGACCCTTAGTTGGGTTTCCGAGGCAGTATCACTACGGAAGTAGGACTGCCCAACCTTCCTTCCAAGGAGTGGCTGGTGGGTTTGAACCGCCAGCCTTCTGGTTAGCAGTCAAGTGTTCTACAGAAATAGGGGTTTTTAATGAGTGTATGATCATATATGGATGGTTACAGGCATGTAAGTATACAGGTAAGTACAGGTATATATACCTATGGGTATATGTTGTATGTTGTTGTTAGGTGTCATCAAGCTGGCTGCAACTCATAGCAACCCCATGTACAAAAGAGTAAAATACTGCCTGGTCCTGTCCCATCCTCACAGTATTTGCTATGCTTAACCCCATCATCATAGTCACTATGTCAATCTATCTAATTGAGGGTCTTCCCCTTTTTTGTTGACCCTCTGCTAAGCATGATACTCCTCCTCTCCAGGGACCAATCCTTTCTGACAATATGACCAAAGTATGTGACACAAAGTCTGGCCATTCTTGCTTTTAAGGAGGATTCTGGCTGTACTTCTTCCAACACATTGTACACAGAGAAAAGTATATGTATATGAAAACACAGAAATGTTTATGCAGGCACATACATTCATGAAAGACACAACTACAGATACTCCTCAGACAAAACTCAACACTTTTTGAGATTGGTTTTCTAGGTTTGAAAGCTTAGGACCACAGTCTCATGGGACAATTCAGTCAACTGGTATAACATAGTTCACAAAGTTCATGTTCTGTATCATAGTGAAATGAGTAGCATCTGGGGTCTTAAAAGCATCTAAGATACTATTGGTCTTTATTCCTCAGAAGCAAAAAAGTAAGAAGTTAACCACAATCACAAAGGTATACATGGCTGATAGCTTACATGAGCCATGACCTCATCTACCCTGAGACCAGAAGAACTAAATAGTGCCTGACTACCACTACTGACATTCTAACCGCAGTCACAACAGATGGTCCCAGATAGAATGGGAGAAAAATGTAGAAAAAACCCTCAAATTCTTAACAACAACAACAAAAAAAGTCCAGACTAACGGGCCAGTTGAGATTAGAGGGCTCCCTAAGACTATTGCCATGAGACCTTAAACCAAAACTATCCACTGAGATCATCTTTAGTGAGATAAGAGTGGCACATACAAAAACAGTTATTACCCATAAGATTGGTGCTGTCCTAGAAAACCATCTATACAAGACCAAAAGTTAAAATGAAAGCAAGGATGAGAAGATAAGAGGGTAGGTAAATTAGAGTACTGAAACTGGAACAACTCTAACACAAAGAGAATGGTGACCCACTGTGAAAAATGTGACTAATGTCATGAAACAATTTGCGTGGAAATTATCAAATGGGAAGTTAACTTGCCGTGAAAATTTTCACCAAAAACACAAAGTATTACTTTTTAAAAAGAAAGAAAGGTTTTTCAAACACTTTATTTACCTAGGGGTAGAGATAGGCAGAGGCAACATTTTATTATTACAAAAATGATTATGCATATCAGAAAACAGGAAAACCCCTGAAGAACTGCAATTTCTAGCTTATTTCACATTTCAACAAATTGTGTCTTATATTTTATAACATTTAATAATGTAGAAGGAGATTTCATACTCGCTCCTTAATAGCATTAAAGAGGAGGATGATGCGTCACTTAGCTTAGAAAGCTCTCAAAGCAGGACTGGGAAAGAGCTGCATTATCAGAGTAAAATCAGGCTTACTCATATGGATAAGGTAAAGCTTTCGAGACCTCCATTTGCTGACATGGCACCACTCAAATTGAGGAGAAACAGCGGCAAACATCCACTAATAATCAGAACATGGAATGTATGAAGTATGTATCTAGGAAAACTGGAAGTTGTCAAAAATGAAATGGAACACATAAAGATCGATATCCCAGGCATTAGTGAGCTGAAATGGACTGGTTTTGGCCATTTTGAACCAGACAACCATATGATCTACTATGCTGAAATAACAGTTTAAAGAAGAATGGCGTGGCATTCATCATCACAAAGGATGTTTCAAGATCTGCTGTGCATGGGGTCGCTATGAGTCGGAAATGACTTGACGGCACTTAACAACAAACAACAAGATCTGTCCTGAAGTACAATGCTGTCAGTGATAGGATAATATCCATACGCCTACAAGGAAGACCAATTAATACAACTATTATTCAAATTTATGCACCAACCACCAAAGCCAAAGATGACCGAATTGAAGATTTTTATCAATGTCTGCAGCCTGAAATTGACCGAACATGCAATCAGAATGTGTTAATTATCACTGGTGACTGGGATGCAAAAGTTGGAAACAAAGAAGAATCATCAGTAGATGGAAAATTTGACCTTGGTGACAGAAATAATGCTGGAATTCAGATGGTAGAAATTTTGCAAGACCAATGACTTATTTATTGCAAACACCTTTTTTCAACAACACAAACAGCGGCTGTATACGTGGACTTCACCAGATGGAACACACAGGAATCAGACTGACTACGTCTGTGGCAAGAAGCAATGGAGAAGCTCAGTATCTTCAGCCAAAACCAGGCCAGGAGCTGATTGTGGAACAGACCATCAACTGCTCATATGCAAGTTCAACTTGAAGTTAAAGACAATGAAAACAAGTCCACAAGAGCCAAAATATGATCTAGAATATATCTCTCCTGGATTTAGAAACCATCTAAGAAATAGATTTGACCTATGACCGAAAACCAGAATTGATGGATGACATCAAGAACATCATCCATGAAAAAAGCAAGAGGTCACTAAAAAGACAACAAAAGAAGACCAAAATGGATGACAGAAGAGACTCTGAAACTTGCCCTTGAGTGGAGAGTAGCTAAAGCAAATGGAAAAAATGACAAGATAAAAGAAATGAACCAAAGATTTCAAAGAGCAGCTCGAGAAGACAAAGCCAATTACTATAATGAAATGTGCAAAGACCTGGAGTTAGAAAACCAAAAGGGAAGAACACACTCAGCATTTCTCAAGCTGAAAGAATTGAGGAAAACATTTAAGCCTCGAATTGCAATACTGAAAGATTCTAAGGGCAAAATATTGAATGATGCAGGGAACATCAAAAGAAGATGGAAGGAATACACAGAGTCACTGTACCAAAAAGAACTGGTTGATCGTAGCATATGATCTAGAACCAACGGTATTGAAGGAGGAAGTCAAAGCTGCAATGGAGGAACTGGCAAAGAACAAGGCTCCGGGAATTGACGGAATACCCATTGAGGTATTTCAACAAACAGATGCTGCACTGGAGGCACTCACTTGGTTATTCCAAGAGATCTGGAAGACAGCTACCTGGCCAACTGACTAGAAGAGACCCACATTTGTACCTGTTCTAAAAAAAGATGATGTCACAATATGTGGAAATTATCGAACAATATCATTAATATCGCACGCAAGCAAGATCTTACTGAAAATAATTCAAAAACTGTTGCAGCAGTATATTGATAGAGAACTTCCAGAGGTACAAGCTAGATTCAGAAGAGGATGTGGAAAAAGGGATATAATAGCTGCTGTGACCACTGGAGCTGTCTGTCAACTTGGCTGGACCACAATTCTGTGTGGTTTGAGCTGTTGTGGTGTGGTTGTTCCCATGATGGGATCAGATGACTATGTTCTGAGTGGCCAATCTGTTGAAGGAGAGTTTCCCTAGGCGTGTGGCCTGCTTCCAGTATATCCAAGGACATCCTGGGAAGAGAGACATTCTTTTGTGGATCGGGATTCTGTTGTGCTACCTACAACTGTCCCCGTGAATGAACAGTCCACCATTCGGCCTGGAGATCTTGGATTCATCATTCGTTGGAGTCAACAGCCAGTGTACTGCCTGCCAGCCATGAGCTCCACAGCCCCTGCGATTGCAAGAGCCAGGAAAAGCCTCCAGCTTGATGTTTGATCCAGGAACTCTGGACTTGCCAGCTTCTGTAAGTGTGTGAGTCATTCTCCTAAGATAAATTTCTATATATATATATAAGCTTTACTGGTTTTTGTTTCTCTAGAGAACCCAGTGTAACACATTTGGCACCGGGAGTGGTTCTAGAGAGACAAAATCATAAGGCTTCCTAAATTGGTTTTCCAGTTTGATTAATCTTAAAGACACTAGTGACCCTGCATCTGTTAGTGAAGAGGGCCCTGCTAATTCGTGGCGTGAGGTGGCAACATTAATATGTGAAATAGCACCACCAATAGATCAAGGTTGGGCAATCCTACTTCTGTAGTGATACTGCCTCAGAAACCCAAGGAGAGGTCGCTATGAGTTGGGGCCGACTCGACGGCATATAACAACAACAACAATTGATCAAGCACTTGTGAGAAGTGATGCTCTGGGTGATCGGATATTTGATACTTTTCTGTAATTTTGTCAGAATGAGGAGTATAAGGAAGCTGGTTGGTTGGTCCTACTTACAATAGACAAAGTGGTGAAAGAGCAAGATGAGCTCAGAGCTGCTGAGTCTCAGCTTAAGCACCACATAAAAGACCTCAGTGCTTCCAGCTGTGCTCTGAAAGAAAGCCTTGTATCTTCTAGTAACAGAGCTGATATTGCTGAAAACCAAACCCAGAGTCTTATTGTAAGGGTGGCTGAATTACAACGCCAACTGAATTGCCAATCCAGAACAGTGTCTGACATTAAATGAGGGCACTGATTGGAAAAAAATGGGATCCTGAAACCTGGAATGGGAACATATGGACAGATAATCGGAAAGATCAGCATATGGAGCCTGTAAACTCTGTTGAATCCCTCCCATCTGAACGGACTACTGTAAAACCATTATCCCCTCCATCTCAGTTTGATGGGACTAGACAAACCGGTCCTGCTGGGTCATTGCCTGAGGCAAAGGCAGTGGAAGACATTCCTGAATGCTCTCAGGAACTGCCTCAACCACCCACTGTTGCTGCTAGACCTGTAACAAAAGTTAAGTCCAAGCGAGCCCCAAAAGGTGAAATAGAAGGTGTGACTGAGGAGGTGGTACGCTATACCCAAAAAGACCTACTTGATTTTGCTAACATGTACAGACAGAAACCTGGAAAATATGTATGGGAATGGCTACTGAGGGCATGGGATAATGGTGCAAGGAATGTAAGATTGGATCAGTCTGAGTTTATTGATTTAGGCCCACTAAGTATGGATTCTTCAATGTCTCAGCTCAAGAGGTTAGGAAAGGATCTAACAGTTTATTTGGTTGGTTTACTGAGGCATGGATTATGTGGTGGCCTTAAGTCAAGTTGAAGTAACAGACCTGCCTTGGTATAATGTAGAAGAAGGTATCCAGAGAATTAGGGAAATTAGCCTGTTAGAATGGATTTATCAGATTAGACCCCTAAAGCCAGAAATGTAGAGTCCAGAAGACACGCCTTTCACCAGTACAGTGAGGAATAAATTTGTGAAGGGAGCTCCAGCATCCTTACAGACTGCTGTGATTGCTATTTTATGTAAACCTAATTTGACAGTGGGAACTGCCCTAATTGAACTAAGACACTT
>NW_006922075.1:579780-580972 GCF_000298275.1 Orycteropus afer afer | reverse complement strand
GCTGTTCCTGATGTGGTTTCACTGTTTGAGCAAATTAGTATATCTCCTGGTACTTGGTATGCAGCTATTGATCTGGCCAATGCCTTTTTCTCGATACCAATTTCAAAAGACCATGAGAAGCAGTTTGCCTTCAGCTGGCAAGACCAACAGTATACTTCCACGGTCCTTCCTCAGGGGTTTATCAACTCCACGGCACTATGTCCTAATTTAGTCCATTGGGATCTTGATCACCTTTCGCTTCCACAAGACATCACACTAGTCTGTTATATTGGTAACATTATGCTTATTGGACCTAGTAAAGAAGTACTGATGACTCTAGACTTATTGGTGAGACATATGCATACTAGAGGTTGGGAAATTAACCCAAAAAAAATTCAAGCACCTTCCACCTCAGTGAAATTTCTAGGGGTCCAATGGTATGGGGCATGTTGAGATATTCCTACTAAAGTGAAGGGTAAGTTATTGTATCTGGATTACCCCACAACTAAAAAGAAGGCACATCTGGTGGGCCTCTTTGGATTTTGGAGACAACATATCCCTCATTTGGGTGTGTTGCTGCAGCCTATTTATCAAGTGACTCGGAAAGCTGATAGTTTTGAGCGGGGCCCGGAACAACAGAAGGCTCTGCAACAGGCTCAGGCTGCCGTGCGGGCTACTCTGCTACTTGGGCCATATGATCTGACTGATCCAATGGTGCTTGAAGTGTCTGCAGTAGATACAGATGCTGTTTGGAGCCTTCGGCAGGTCCCTATCGGTGAATCACAACGCAGATCTTTGGGGTTTTGGATCAAAGCCCTGCCATCCTATGCAGATAACAACTCTCCTTCTGAGAAACAGCTTTTGGCTTGTTACTGGGCTTTAGTAGAGACTGAACGCCTAACCATGGGCCACAAAGTCACCATGAGGCCTGAGCTGCCCATCATGAACTAGGTGTTGTCTGACCCACAGAGTCATAAAGTTGGACTTGCACAGCAGCACTCCATCATTAAATGGAAGTGGTATCTCAGAGATTGGGCTTGAGCAGGACCTGAAGGCACAAGTAAGTTGCATGAGGAAGTAGCCCAAATGCCTATGGTCTCCACTCCAGTCACATTACCTTCCCTGTCCCACTCTGCACCTATGGCCTCATGAGGAGTTCCTTATGATCAGTTGACTGAGGAGGAGAAAACTCGTGCCTGGTTTACAGATAGTT
>NW_006922075.1:551919-562555 GCF_000298275.1 Orycteropus afer afer | reverse complement strand
TATGAGTCGGAAACGACTCAACGGCACTTAACAACAACAACAACAAAAGAACATAATGCTCAAGGCAGGCATTTTTTACTAGTTAAGCTAAAACTATTGTCTGGTTTTAAGACCTCAGGGGATATTTTTAGTTTAAGGTTTAAAGATTATCTCAGAGCAATAGTTTCAGGGGTTTATCCTACCTTCATGGCTCCAGGAAGTCTGGAATCCATGAGGATTTGAAATTCTGTTCTGCATTTTCTCCCTATTGATCAGGATTCTTTTATAGAATCTTCTATCAAAATGTTCAGTAATGGCAGCCGGGCACCATCTAGTTCTTCTAGTCTCATGGCAAAGAAGGTTCTACAGGGTTTCTAATGATTGATTTTTCAGAAGCAGATTGCCAGGGCTTTCTTCCAAGGCACCTCTGTTGTTGTCAGGTGCTGTCATCTCTGATTCATAGCGACCCTACGCACAACAGAAAAAACACTGCCGAGTCCTGTGCCAGCTCCACAATCCTTGCTATACTTGAGCCCATCACCGCTGCCACTGTGTCAATCCATCTTGTCAGGGCCTTCCCCTCTTTTGTCAACCCTCCACCTTACCAAGCATGACATCCTTCTCCAGGAAATGGTCCCCTCTGACAACATGACCAAAGTATGTGAGACGAAGCTGGCCATTCTCACTTCCAAGGAGCCCTCTGGCTGCACTTCCTCCAGGACAGATTTGTTAGTTCTTCTGGCAGTCCAAGGCACTTTCAGTGTTCTTTGCCAACACCACAACTCAAAAGTATCAACTCTTCTTTGGTCTTCCTTATTCACTGTCCAGCTCTCACATGCATATGACGTGACTGAAAATACCACGGCTTGGGTTAGGCATACCTTAGTCCTTAAGGACACATCTTTGCTCCTCAGCACTCAAAAGAGCTCCTCTGGAGCTGATCTGCCCACTGCCCAGTGCTATTTGTCCTCTGATGTCCTGACTGCTGCCTCCACTGGTGTTGATTGTAGAACCAAGTAATGTGAAGTCTTTGACAACTTCAATCTTATTTATCATGATGCTGCTTATTGGTCCAGTTGTGAGGATTTTTGTTTTCTTTATGTTGAGGTGTAATCCATACTGCAGACAGTATTCTTCAATCTTCATCAGTAAGTGCTTCAAGTCATCCTCACTTTCAGCAAGCAAAGTTGTGTTGTCAACGTATTGCAGGTTGTTAATGATTCTTCCTCCAATCTTGATGCCTGCCACGTTCTTCTTCATATAGTCCAGCTTCTTGGATTATTTGCTCAGCATATAGATTGAGTAAGTATGGTGAAAGGATACAACCCTGACACACTCCCTTCTTGATTTTAAACCAAGCAGTGTCTTGTTCTGTTCGAACAAAAGCTTCCTGGTCAATGTACAGGTTCCTCAGAAGTACAATTAAGTATTCTGGAATTCCATTCTTCTCAATGTTATCCACAATTTGTAATGATCCACACAATCAAATGGTTTTGCATAGTCAATAAAACACAAGTAAACATCTTTCTGGTATTATTTGCTTTGAGCCAAGATCCATCTGATATCAGCAATGATATCCCTCGTTCCACATCCTCTTCTGAATCCAGCTTGCATTTCTGGAAGTTCTCTGTCAATACACTGTTGCAACCATTTTTTAATTATCTTCAGTAAGATTTTACTTACATGCAATATTAATGATATTGTTCGATAATTTCCACATTCTGTGACATCACCTTTCTTTGGAATGGGTACAAACATGGATCTCTTCCAGCCAGTTGGCCAGGTAGCTCTCTTCCAAATCTCTTGGCATACCTGAATGAGTGCCTCCAGCAGGGCATCCATTTGTTGAAACATCTCATTGGGTATTCCATCCATTCCTGGAGCTCTGTTTCTCACCAATTTTTTCAGTACAGCTTTGACTTCTTCCTTCAATACCATTGATTCTTGAACATATGCTACCTCCTAAAATGGATGAAGATCAACCAGTTGTTTTTGGTACAGTAACTCTGTGTATTCCTTCCATTTTCTTTTGATGCTTCCTGCATCATTCAATCTTTTGCCCCTAGAATCTTTCAGTATTGCCACTCAAGGCTTGAATTTTTTTCAGTTCTTTTAGCTTGAGAAATGCTGAGTGTGTTATTCTCTTTTGGCTTTCTAACTCCAGGTCTTTGCACATTTCATTATAGTAACTGGCTTTGTCTGCTGGAGCTGCTCTTTGAAATCTTCTGTTCAGCTCTTTTCTCTTGTCATTTCTTCCATTTGCTTTAGCTACTCTTGCTCAAGGGCAAGTTTCAGAAGCAGATTGCCAGGCCTTTCTTCCAAGGCACCTCTGAGTGGACTCAAATATCCAACCTATTAGCAGCTGAATGCATTAACCATTTACATAACAAAGGGATTCCTAATAAAGGGATAAACTGTGTGAAAACAAAACTGTTTAGATGGTATTAGATACGGGAGCAACACTTCTTAGCACTATAAAGCCCAGCCACCTCTCACCAACATACAGCAATGAAAGCACACTCCTATCAGAGATTCAGACTGTATACACATATCTCAAGGATCCACAGATTATATAGGGGGGACCAGTAGCCATCCTTGAAAGACTAAATATAATGCCATTACTTCCAGTGAAGCATATTCATCTGTGAAAAGCACTCACCAAGTTTCTGTTAGGAGCACTGTACTCTTGGTACTGGTTCATTTAACGTCTCTTTCTTTCTTAGTACTGCTTTCTATTTATGCTTACCTGTTTCATCACCTTCTCCAATCCACCTCAGCTCTCCTATTCTTCTCCTTCCCTCCCCAACACTGTGTACCTATCCTAGACCCCTGACTCTCCCAGTCTCCCTTCCACAGCCCTCTACATGTAATGCTTCTTCCTGGTATCCTGCCTGAAAACTAAGGACCTTATCCAACAGAAGAGAGGCTCGGGTATGAAGGTGATCTTGGAACGTTCCCTAGATGGGTTTATTGGACAAGAGAAAATGTGGCCAAGGGTTGGTTTAATCTGAGAGTTAAAGGAGAAAATGTTTTAGAAGGATATTTAGGACAAAGATGGGACAGGGGCAGGAAAAGAAAGAGTCAGAACAAACCAATCAGAGGTCAGAGACTACTTAAACCCTCAACTAATTTGGTGAGATTCTGGCAGCCTTGTAACAACTCATTCAATTAAATAACAAATTAGGCACTGCTAAGAAGATACAGGGAGCTCTGGTAGCACAGTGCCTCAGGCACTTGACTGCTAATCAGAAGGCTGATGGTTCAAACCCACCAGCCACTCCTTGGAAGGAAGGTTGGGCCATCTACTTCCGTAGAGATACCACCTCAGAAACTCAGGGAGGGGTCACTATGAGTGAGGTCTGACTTCACTGCATATAACAAAACTCCCTGCCCTCCTGGAGCTTCAAATTTAGTAACAGGAAACACAAAATAAATAACAACAATAAAAATAAAATGAAACAAGGTTTGTATCATAGATGGTGGTTAGTGCTATGAAGGAAAAAAAGAAAAAAACAGTAACAAGGCAGGGTAGAAAGATGAGTTGGGGTTTGGTTAAAATTTAAATAGGGTGGTCAGGGAAGGCCTCCCTGAGATGGTATCATTTAGGTAAAGATCACGTGGAAAGTAAGAGAGAACTATGTGGATACCCTGGAGACCTAAGCTCTCCATGTCAAAGACTTGAGGCCAAAGAATATATTGGCAGGGGTAAAGCAGAATTGAGACAATGCCAGTGAAACACAGGTTTTATTGTGTGTTCAGTCTTTCTTCAGAACTATGGTTACATCTATTAGAAAAGCTGAATTTCCAGGCTATTAAACTTTTAATGCCAGTGTAAAAAAATTACATACAATAATATAGTTCTTCCTTAAAATTATACAGGGAGAAGATATGGTTGCTATATAACTACATTTCTTGGCATGCAAATGAAAAAAATACTATTTACAAGAACAATTACTATTAATTTAATACAATTCTTCCAACCACACAAATGTGTTGTACCTAACAAGAGGGATTCTGTTTTACAGTAACATAGCAAAATATCAGACAGTGTTAAACAAGATGTATGCATGACCAGATTTATACAATAAGGAAGTAAGTTAAAAGATCTTTAGAATTCTTAAAAACTGCTTTTGTGATGCTCTCTCCTTGTTAGAAGGTGTAATAAATAATCCTTTGCAAGACTTTGTAAATCAGGTTATTGTATCAGAGGGGACAGTTTCACTAAAATAAATATACAGTCTTTATCCATGTATCACTTTTAGCCTACCCCATGCCAAAACAACAACATTCTACTTTACGAAAGATATGGTGGTGTACTTTTCCCACAAAGGCATTAAGACTAAAGTAAACATCTGAACAATTTGGAAGTCAATCTAATGGGGGGGGGGCATGTTACAATGTTTCCAAAGGGTACCAGAAGGCTCCAGGAATAAGCAACAGAACAGAATACAACTAGAAATCACCAACATGGAACCTCCTACCACCACCACTTAAACCTATACTATTAATGTTCTGGAATTTTATCTATTTTTAAATCTATTAACACTAAAATAAGTAAATCTAGGATGCCAAGCTGTATTTTTCTGAATACAATTTCAAAATGGCTTATAAGAAATTGCTTCACCTTTCAGTGAGAATATATGCATGACAAATACTGCAAAATGTCTAAATATGCAAAGGGGATTAGCTGAGTAATTTATAAATTAGGATAAATCCTGCAACACAGTATCATGCAACATTTAAAAAATGGGAGTGTAAAAGGATACCTCTGGACAACAAAATATGGTCACACTATATTAAAGTAAAACCAACTCATAAAGCAGCGTATAAAATAGAACTTCAAACAAGCACATGCATATACACACACACACCAGCACACAGATATATTAATAAATACAGTAATAGTTTGGATAATTAAATGAAAAGTAATTTTGTTATATTCTTTTTCTTTGGAAAAAGCTGAAAAATAACAGGGTATGAGATACGCTCAGAGGCACCAAGAGCCAGGTCCTAGTGGCTGCCAGAATCTGGCCTCACTGCCTGGTGATCAGTACAGTAGAAGTGTGTGTGTGTGTGTGTGTGTGTCCGCACACGCAAGGGCAGGGTGGATAAGAAGATAAACAAATACAGTATGTGAAAATTGATATTTACCCTCAAGGTAAAAGCTGAATTTCTGTTTCACAAAAGGGCTTACAAATAATTCTTTTTAAATAGTTATAATATTTGAGAGGGGAGGGAAAAAAAGAAGTATGTGAAAAATTAAACTTTACATCACATACTTAGATTTTTAAAATATTTAAAGAATAGGTCATTTGAGGTATGACTTTTAACACAAAAGGTTTCTTCTGCATACAAAGGATTTATAATTGGGTTTTTTTTTTTTATTCCCTGACACTCTTAAAATGTTTCAATTTATACTTTCCAAAATAAAACTGCTTAAAGCATTGCAAATGAAACACTGTATGGCCTTTATTCCCCACACTGAAAAAGCAGAAATTCCTCCAACAAAGTGTATGTAGGGCCTTGTCACTATTCTCAGCTCCTAAATAGACACGCACAACAAGGCTTGAACACATTCCAAGCATGGCCTTCAAGCCTGGACCACACCTGCTTCCAAGGCCCTGGGGCTAAAAATAACTCTGGGGCCTCAAAAATGGGACACCAGCCAAGCCCAGGGGTAGCTGCAGGCCCCTTGCTCAGCTCCACTAACTGTAAAAGCAAGAGCTACAAAACTCTACAATCATAAAAAAACTCCACCACAGGCTTCCTCCTCTCAGTCTCTGCACCAAATCACCTGCATCCTAGTCCTGATCAGTTTCTTTGCCCCTTGAGGCCAAATCAATCTTAAAATATTCTAAACAAGTGAGGTTCTATGGCATATTATTAAAAAAAAAAAAAAAAAACCCTCTAGACAAGGACTCAGAAAACCTTGTTCCTAATCTGAACTCCTCTATTAAATTGCTAACGTGTTAGCAATGGTCACTTGACATCCCCAAGCCTAATTTTCCCCACTTGTAAAAGGAGAAATTCAGTGACAATTAAAGTCTAAAGACTAGGTTAATTTCAGTAAGAATATGAAGATATCACTGTAAAGATGCCTTACCAAAAAAAACCAAACCCACTGCCATCAAGTCAATCCCAGTGCAAAGTTATCTTTGTTCTTAGGAAAGTGCGCTAACTGGGACAGAGCACCAGAACTGATTTGACCATTAAGGAGACTAAATTCCACAACATACAAATTAAAACAAGTAAACCTTGGACAATGACTCTACAACCAACAAGGCGACTGTAACAGATTATTTCTTTTGCAGTGGGGATTTCCAAGAGTTGTGCTGAGAAAACCACTTGCACTTCTCTCTCCAGCCCCATTGTGTACAGGAGCACTTCTCACTGCTCTTAGCAGGTAAGAAGGAAAGGGACAGAAGCCAGGAGGCCAAGGAGATGTGTCACTGCTCACTCAGGATTCTAGGCTGTGCTAGTGCGAGCCACTGTATCTGTCCTCACACTTCCCTTCCTGGGGCCCTGGGCGTTCATGCTATGGGGAGGCTCTGCCACAGGGTGAATGTCGGGACTTAGAAGATTCCATTCACATTCAGTTCACAGGACAGTAAGGAGACCAAAGTCTGCCAGAGTAGTTGAGAGTCAGCAGGTTCCCTGTCTTCATCCCATAGTTACTTTTTCCATTTTGCCCTTTTTACCTTCTATCTTTCCCTGTAATTTGGGTCCATCACATCATCAAACAGCAGTTTCTGTGCCCTTCTTTGTTCTTAAAGGCTACCTTTTCCCCCATCTCTCTCCTCTCTTTATATTCACCTTAAATATCCCTCTTCATGATTATAATCAAGCCTCCTCCTTTCTAATTAATCACTCATTTATTTTCTGGGTTTTTTTTTTGGGGGGGGGGGAGCCTTGATGTGTTTGTATTACAACAAGTAATCCTAAATGCTCTAGATTGTTTTGAGATACTCACCATGGACTCAGGTGTTTTATCAACCTTTAAAAGTTTCTCATTATTCATTACTATTATAAAAAAAAAAAAATTGGTGGGGTGAGGTAAAATCTTTCCACTTCATATTTCATATTATGGTTATACGTGTAGAGATTATTAATTCAGTATCTTACATTTTCATTAGTCTTTCCTTGATGATCTAGTTACTAAAGGTTAAACCTCTATCTAAACCTCAGAGGAAGATACAAGTTCTCAATGTTTTCATAGTAGATTATTTAGAAAATTAACAGGATGTGAATTCTTTTATAAACTAATGTTCAGATTCTTAAAGTAGAAAGCAAACTCTGTAGATATGCAAAAGGTTACCGTTTTTGGTTTTGTTTTTTAATTTTTGGGTGATTTACGTGAAAGTTTACAGAGTAAAACTCATTTTCCATACAGCACCTCATAAATTTTGTTTCATGACATCACCTGGGATTCCCCACAATGTAACAGCCTATTCGCACTTTTTCCCTGTAGTTACCTCTTCCCTGTGTCCTTCCCTCCCATGCACTCCTCCCCCCATCCAGCTGTCTCCCTGTCCAAATACTGCCCTTCTATTCTCCCACAATTGATCACTCTAAGGAGTGTATCTACCTGATGTATATGTTCACCACATACTGGATATCTTTTTAAGAGTATAATTGGAAAGTTATGACTGACACTGGGGCCAAAGCTGAGTCCAGCAGCTTAAGTCCTTCTGTCCTGCCCTTCTACCCACCATCCACCTCAGGTGAGTCATTAGTTACCTTCTCAGCAGAACACAAACCCAATCTAGAGGGACTGTCTGACAGAAATAAGAAAACACAGAGTGGAAACCTTTAAATTGTTATTGTTCTTATTAGTTGTCATCGAGTCAATGATAACTCAACAAAACACTGCAGGTCCTACATCATCTTCACTATTGTTGGTGTGTTCAAGTCTATTCTTACAGCCACTGGGTATTTCGTGTGCCTTCCAACCCAGGGGGCTTATCTTCCAGCCCTGTATCAGACAATATTGTGTTGTAGGGTTTTCACTGGCTAAGTTCAGGAACTATATCACCAGGCCTTTCTTCCTAGTCTGTCTTAGTCAATAAGCTTCACTGAAACCTGTCCACCTTGGGTGACCCTTCTGACATTTGAAATACTGGTAACAGAGTTTCCAGTATCAAAACACAGCGAGCCACAGCAGTACGAAAAACTGACATGCAACTAATGGTTTAAATAATCACAAACCCTTTATTTCAGCTTCCAGCAACATTTGTTACTTTTTTAAAAAATTATTTCCTACAAACCACTTGCTCTGTACTGAAAGTTTGAAGATTATTTCTATTCGCTGTACTTTCCTTTTTAAAGGGGTTATTCTGTCATCTTTGCCCTTCTATAAATTCACAGTCTATGTGATATCACTCAAATATGGATATGCCACATGCAGCAACTAACACCTTCCTATCAAAGTCTCAATTTTCCACCATGAAAAATAGCAATGTCTATACTGGTTTAAGTAAAACTGACTCAAGTTTCTAAACCAATACAGGGCACTATGGAGAAAACAAAATGGATAGCAAGTCCCTAGTACTGATTAGTTGAGTAAAATGGCTTAGGAATATCTGAAAAATAATATTTGAACAAATGTAAAAAGGTAATGTTGTTGTTGTTGTTGTTAGGTGCCATCAAGTTGGTTCCAACTGAAAGCGACCCTATGCACAACAGAACGAAACACTGCCTGGTCCTGTGCCAGCCTCACAATCCTTGCTATACCTGAGCCCATCATTGCAGCCTCTGTGTCAATCCATCTCATTGAGGGCCCTCCCCTTCTTTGCTGACCCTCCACTTTAGCAAGCATGATATCCTTCTCCAGGGAATGGTCTCTTCTGACAACATGATCAAGGGAGGTGAGTTGAAGTCTGGCCATTCTCGCTTCCAAGGAGCATTACAGCTGCACTTCTTCCAGGACAGATCTGTTCGTTCTTTCTGTAGTCAATAGTACTTTCAGTGTTCTTCGCCAACACCACAACTCAAAATCATCAACTCTTCTTCGGTCTTTCTTGTTCATTGCCCAGTTCTCATATGCATATGAGGTGTTTTGGTTACCTAGTACTGCTCTGACAGGAAGATATCACAAATAAGATGGCTTTAACGACGACTTGATGGAACATAACAACAACAACAACAACAAGTACTACTCTGACAGGAAGATATCATAAATGAGATGGCTTTAACAAAGAAATGTATACTCTTAAAATTTTGGAGTCAATTTAGAAGTCCAAGTTCCAGGTGCCAGGCTTTAAGGGATAGGTGAAAGCCCCTTGACCTTGGGCTTCAGCTCTGCCTCTTGCTCCCGGTCCACTGAACCTAGAGGCATCTCTTCACTCAGGCAGCTGCTAGCTGCTGAGGCTGACAAACCCAACATCGACAAGTGAAAAGGCATAGTCCTGATATTACCAAATCACATGACAGGCCATTAATTCAAGTCCATTAAAAGTCCCAAGATCAACAGGGCAATATGGCAGGCTGTTGAACAATGACTCAGCTGCATGCAGGTTTCAAGCATGCCATCAGCTGAAGACCTTCCTCAAAATTGCTTCTTATATACTGGAAGCAGTCCACATCCCTAAAGCAGCTACTCAGCTGCTTCAGTAGATTCTACCATGGAGTTAATTACCAATCT
Organism: Orycteropus afer afer; assembly: GCF_000298275.1. Classification (NCBI taxonomy): domain Eukaryota; kingdom Metazoa; phylum Chordata; class Mammalia; order Tubulidentata; family Orycteropodidae; genus Orycteropus; species Orycteropus afer. Next base: position 552,936 of record NW_006922075.1, on the reverse strand, counting down.
CACCATGGGGAATAACTACCACCAACTGCCCAGCCACTCAACCAGGCCCAGCCAAGTTGACACACAACGTTAACTACTACATGAGGTGATTGAAAATACCATAGCTTGGGTTAGGTATACCTTAGTCTTCAAAGAAACCTCTTTAGTCTTTAGCACTTGAAAGAGGTCTTTTGCAGCAGATTTGCCTAGTGCTATTAAGTCATCTGATGTCTTGACTGCTGCTTCCATTGGTGTTGACTGTAGAACCAAGTAATATGAAATCTTTGACAATTTCAATCTTTTCTCCATTTATTGTGATGCTGCTTATAGGTCCAGTTGTGAAGATTTTCATTTTCTTTATGTTGAGATGTAATCCATACTGCAGAATGAAGTCTTTAATCTTCATCAGTAAATGCTTCAAGTCACCCTCACTTTCACAACTTTCAAAGTTGTATCATCTGTGTACCATAGGTTGTTAATGAGTCTTCCTCCAATCCTGATGCCACATTCTTCTTCATGTAGTCCCCCTTCTCAGATTATTTGTTCAGCATACAGATTGAATAAGTATAGTGAAAGGATACAACCCTGACACACTCCCTTCTTGATTTTAAACCATGCAGTATCCCCTTGTTCTGTTCAAATGACAGCCTCCCAGTCTATGCACAGGTTCCTTATGAGCACAATCAAGTGTTCTAGAATTCCCATTCCTCTCGATGTTATCCATAATTTGTTATGATCCACACAATCGAATGCTTTTACATAGTCAATAAAACACAAGTAAACATCCTTCTGGTATTCTTTGCTTTCAGCCAAGATCCATCTGACATCAGCAATGATATCTCTCGTCCCACATCCTCTTCTGAATTCAGCTTGCAGTTCTGGAAATTCTGTCAATACAGTGCTGCAACCATTTTTTAATTATATTCAGCAAGATTTCACTTGCTTATGATATTAATGATATTGTTTGATAATTTCCACATTCTGTGGGATCACCTTTCTTTGGAATGGGTACATATATGAATCTCTTCCAGTCAGCTG
>NW_006922075.1:543181-550714 GCF_000298275.1 Orycteropus afer afer | reverse complement strand
ATCCACATTATGCAGTGTTTTGCAGATTCTACATTATTCTTTAGTGTTGCATAATATTCCACTGTGTGTATGTACCACAGTTTGTTTATCCATTCCTTGGTTCATGGACACTTAGGTTGTTTCCATCTCTTTGCTATTGTGAACAGTGCTGCAATGAACATGGGTGTGCATATATCTATTCATGTCCTGCCTGCCTCCCACTTCTTTAGGATATATACCAAGTAATGGGATTGCTGGGTGAAATGGAATTTCTATCTCCAACTTTTCAAGGAATCGCCATACTGATTTCCACAGTAGTTGTATCATTTTACAGACCCACCAGCAGTGCATGAGAGTCTCAATCTCTCCACATCCTTACCAGTATGTGTTATTTTCTGTCTTGTTGAACTCTGCTATTAATGCTGGGGTGAGATGGTATCTCATGGCTGTTTTGATTTGCATCTAATGGCTAATTATCATGAACATTTCTTCAAGTGTTTGTAGGCTGCCTGAATTACCTTCTTTGGTAAAGTGTCTGTTCATGTCTTCTGCCCATTTTTCAACAGGATTGCTTGTTTTTCCGATGTCGAGGTTTTGGAATTTTCTATAAATTTTAGAGATAAGTCTTTTGTCCAATGTCACTGCCAAATATTTTTTCCCATTCTGTAGGTTCTCTTTTCACTCTTTTGGAGACGCCTTCTGATGCACGTAAGTATTTCATTTTTAGAAGGTCCCAATCATCTAGCTTATCTTCTGCTGTTTGTGAATCCTGGGTTATGCTTAATAATCTATTTATGCCATAAATTAGGCATAAGTTTGCCCCTAAGTTTGCCTCTATTTTTTGTCTGATGAACTTTATAGTTTTAGTTTCACATTTAAGTCTCTGATCCATCTGGAGTTAGTTTTTGTGTACGGTGTGAGGTACAGATCTTGTTTCATTTTTCTGAAAATGGGTATTTAGTTTCACCAGCAGCATTTGTGAAAGAGACTATCTCTTCTCCATTGAGTGGATTTTGGCCCTTTGTCAAAGATCTACTGACCATAGATGGATGGATCTATTTCTGGGTTCTCAATTTTGTTCCACTGGTTTATGTGTCTGTTAATATACCAATACCAGGTTCTTTTCCAACTGTGCCTATATTGTAGGTTTTGAGATATGGGAGTGTGAGACTTTCTACTTCATTCTTCTTCAACAGTGCTTTGCTTATCCAAGGTCTCTTTCCTTTTCATATAAAATTGTTGTTGTTGTTGTTATGTACCATCGAGTCAGACCCGACTCATAGTGACCCCTCCTTGGGTTTCCGAGTAGATTGCCCCATCTTCCTTTCCGAGGAGTGGCTGGTGGGTTTGAACTGCCAGCCTTCTGGTTAGCAGTCAAGTGCCTTAGGCGCTATGCTACCAGAGCTCCCCATATAAAATTAGTGATTGGTTTTTCCATGTCTTTAAAGCATGTTAATGGAATCTGGATCAGGATTGACACTGAAAGATTTCTTCAGGTAGTACTGACATTTTCATGTGTGTACAAACTTTTACAACAGAAAACTAAGGTAGTAAAGTTCTTTTTTTTTCTTCCTTAATCGGTCATCTCTCTTATACTCATGCTGTTCAGAGGAAGAAATATGTGGAAGTCTTAAGTAATGGAGCTTATTCTTTGCATTAGCTTTAATTATTTTGTATGACTCAATAACCAAAATGATCCTGAGTACAGCATCATGAGATTCACCCAACAGTGACTTAGTAGTGTGAAAAAATAATTAAATTTAAAAAACACACTTGCACATCTCCTTAACACCCATGCTACATGGTATGGGACATTTATATGCAGTCTGTATCTGGTTCAGTATAGAGCAATGTTTTGATTCCAAATGTAACCTTCAATATCAAAAATCACATTATTTAAAGGTAAAACTAAAAACGAAATCATTTGTTGTTGTTAGCTGCCATTGAGTAGTCTCTGACTCATAGTGACCCTCTGTACAACAGAACAAAACACTGCTCGGTCCTGTACCAGCCTCACAATCCTTGCTATACCAGAGCCCATCATTGCAGCCACTGTGTCAATCCATCTTGTTGAGGGTCTTCCCCTTCTTTGCTGACCCTCTACTTTACCAAGCATGATATCCTTCTCCAGGGAATGGTCCCTTCTAACAAGATGACCAAAGCAGGTGAGACAAAGTCTGGCCATTCTCACTTCCAAGGAGCATTCCAGTTGCACTTCTTTCAGGACAGATCTGTTCGTTCTTCTGGCAGTCCATGGTACTTTAAGTATTCTTCAACAACACCACAACTCAAAAGCATCAACTTTTCTTCGGTCCTCCTTATTCACAGTCAACTCAATGGCACCTACCAACAACAACAAGTAATAGAGACTGAAAGGCCAACTAAAATACAATACAGTAAATGTAGTTTTTCTCTTGCAAATAATATTCATTCTTCTGGGTTCTGGGCTTGTGGACCTTAACTAATTTGTAAAACTCCAGGAAGAAGAATTATACGGATTCATGGAATAGACTTTTGTTTCTTTACTGAGTTCCTACTACGTTCAATTTCCGACAGCACTTTCCCACTTCTGTCTGATCCCAAGAATGACTTCAAAATCCAAAACCAAACTCAATGCAGTTGAGTCAATTAGACTCACAGCAACCCCTCCTTGGGTTTCCAAGGTGGTATCTCTACAGAAGTAGATTGCCCAGTCTTCCTTCTAGGAGTGGCTGATGGGTTTGAACCACCAGCCTTCTGGTTAGAAGTCAAATGCCTTAGGCACTACACCACCAGAGCTTCCAAGAATCACTTAGCAACTGGATAAAAATGCCCACCAGGTCCCACCCCTGCAGAATGATTCTTGTCATCTGAAGTTAGGATTGTGAATTTTTATTTTTCAAAATGTTCAAACGGTTCTTAGATTCAGGCAAGTGTGAAAAACTCTGTCCTAAAGACATCTTTGACCCCTCTTCTCAATGTTCTCATTTAACTCATTTATCAAGATCTACTGCTTTTCAGTTTCTTTACCCTGAGGACATAAGAAAGCAAAAGCTGTATTTTAATTGAAAATAGTGGCAAGATGAAGAATGGGAAGTCAGCCAGATAAAATTCAAATCACACAGCTAAGGCAGGACTTCCACTTAGTGTAGCTAGCGCACGCCTTCTGGTATGTTGTAAAATGTTAAGTCTACACAATTGTCACAAAATTGTTAGCAGCGAAAAGAGTTCTTTCCTCAACCCTACAGAGCTTACTAAATGTTTTTGCAAATTCTAATAGGCTCCCGAAAGGCACACAAAACAACAGATTTCCAAAGTTGTGAAATAATGGAGTCTTTTTTTAACACGTTTTTAACATACCATGTCTCTGTGAAAAGAGGTAGCTTCACCAAAATACCGACCTGCTATGAAGCTATAGATGAAACAACCAGATGAACTGGGGAACAAAATGGTTAGGCAACAGTCTTCCCAGAACACTAGTGAAGAATGAGGAACCTTGGAAGTAGGTCACTGCTGGGTCACAGTAAGATTGCTGGGTCACTGTGAGAACACAGTTAAGATAATGAACATATGTACTCTGAGAAACTGTAACCTTCCTTAAAGAAGGAATATTTCTGTATTTTATACAGTATTTTTTTTTCAGGCTTTTCATTGGTTACTTTTTTGTCTTTTTTAACTTTTTATTGTTCAGTGCAGTACTAATGGAGGAACATTTTGGCTAATGAGGAGGTCTTGAACCTTGGTTGCACATTCAAACTATATGGGAAATGCTGGTTATTCTGATGTACCTCAGACCAATTAAATCAGAATCTCTGGGGAGTGGGGCCCAGGATCAGTATGTTTTACATAAACAGGTGGAGGTAGATTTTTATTTACCTCTTCTCAAGCAAGGATCAAAAAGGACAGGCCACTTGGAAAACTTAAGAGGGAGAGTTCAAGAGGAAGCAAAGAAGAAATTTGGTGACACACATGATAATGACCTATTACTTGAGGTGTGTATTTTATGTTATCTGGTGAAAGTCTGGGGTTCTGAATAGATGATCAGGTAACAGATCAATGTCTCAATATTACAAATTCTGTAATTCAAGTATTAATAAAGGAGTGCAGCAATTCAATTATGACACCCAACAAAACACCACAAGGATATGCTGGGGCTCAAGAACCCCATTATGACTTTTAAAAAAAAGTAGTAGCTTATGGTTGAAGTAATCCAGTTTCCAATCTTTCTTCATCTGTTTTCAAGATATAGTTGTATAAGACAAGATTTTAAAAGGTTGGGCGAAGATAAGATAGAACTCAGCATTCACCTGTGTATGAACACCACTATGGAGGCTCTGGTGGCACAGTGGTTAAGGCATTCAGCCGCTAACTAAAAGGTCTCCAGTTTGAATCCACCAGCCACTCCATGAGAGAAAGGTGAGGTAGTCTGCTTCTGTAAAGATTTACAGCCTTGGAAACTCTATAGGGCAATTCTATTCTGTCCTGTGGGGGCACTATGAGTTGGAAATCAGCTGGACAGTAGTGAGCTTAGTTTGGTTTATGAACATAACTTAAATAGATATCTTCACCCAGGAATTTTTCATTATTAAGGGAAAATCACCATTACAAGGGCATATAATCCTCTGGAATTCCTCCCTCTAATCCAATCCCATAAAACATCATTTAACTATGCTGATGACAGAAATCACAATTTGGGCCTCCAGCCAAACTTCAGTCAAATCCATCTTATATTAAATAAAGGACATTCTCTACCCTTAAGGTTGTGCCAGCAGTTATTTTTTTAAAAAAGAGGGAGAGGGCACTCAACCAGAGTCAGGAGTTTTTATTCATATCTTATTAATATGTAACAGAAGAAACACTAGACTTAGAAAATATTCATTCAACTGTCTCCATCGCATGGGTTTAACTTGTAATTTATTCACTTATACAATAGTTCTTGAGAATTACTTTGTGCAAAGCTTTTTTTCTCAAGTACCTTTGGAGGGCACAACTTAAGACAATATTATAAGGGAGATAAAATTTACACAGAGATATTGACAAGTCTCAGTGTGATATGAGTGCTGCAAGAGTGGGAGGAAAGAAAGAATTTCTGGTAGTGAAAGTCAACAAGGAGGAGGTGACAAACCTCATCAACACATATTTGTGGGATGCTCTCCTTCCCCCACTCCTTAGGAGGTTACACAACCTCTTTATATTCACAAATAACCTCTGGCCAAGGCAAGTACAGAGGGAGTGGGTACATCACAAGCCAGCATGTTACTGTTAGGAGCTGCCAGAGTTGGCCCCACATTATGATGAGTCCATGCACAACACAACAAAATGCTGCCAGCCCTGCACCATTCCCATGATTGGTTGTGGATCAGACCGTTGTGATCTGTAGGGTTTTCATTGGCTGATTTCCTGCTGTAGACTGCCAAGCCTTTCTTAGTCTATCTTGGTCTGAAAGCTCTGCTAAACCTGTTCAGCATCGAGGTAATATACAAGCCTCCAGTGACAAATGAATGGCAGCTGCACATGAGGCACACTGACCAACAACTGAACCGGGGTCTTCTGCATGGAAAGGTGAGACTTTACCTCAGAACCACCACTGTTCCATACTCTTCTCCTAATTCTGAAGACAGTTTCCTTTCAGCCAGTTCTTGAAGCCTGGCTGCTTCCTACAGGAATCATTTAGCAAAGACTCAACTTCAGGAGGCAGACTAGCTGCCAACTCTCAAAGTGGCACTGATTTAGCAGAAGGAAGACAAGGAGAAAGAAGAAAAGCTCACCTTCCCTCAGATTCCACACAATGCACAGTACCCTTCACCAACACAAATACAAATATAAAGTGAGCAGAAATAAAAGGGAGACACAGGCCCTGGTGGTGCAACAGGTATGTGCTCGGCTGCTAACCAAAAGGTTAGCAGTCAAAACCCACCAGCAGCCTGTCATGAGAAAAGACCTGGCAATCTGCTCCTATAAAGATTATCATTGTTGGCAGTGCCATCAAGTCACTTCCGACCAAAACTGACACTAGGCAAAACGGAACAAACGTTTCCGCACCATTCTCACAACTGTAGCTATGTTTGAGCACACTGTTGCAGCTACTGTATCAATCCATCTTATTGAAGGTCCTTTTTTTTTTTTTTTTTTCCTTTGCTCACCCTCTACTGAGCATGATCTGCTTCTCCAGGGACTGGTCCCTTCTGACCACATGTCCAAAGTAACAGACAAAGTCTCACCATCCTTGTTTCTAAAGAGCATTTTGGCTGTATTTCTTCCAAGGCAGATTTGTTCATCCTTCTGGCAGTCCATAGTATATTCAATATTCTTTGTCAACCTCATAATTCAAATGCATCAATTCTTCTTCAATCTTCCTTATTCACTGTCCAGCTTTCACATGCATATGAGGTGACTGAAAATATCGACTTGAGTTAGTACACTTCAGTCCTCAAAGTGACATCTTTGCTTTTTAACACTTTGAAGCATTCTTTTCTGCAGCACTTTGCCCAGTGCCATATGTTGTTTGATTTCTTGACTGTTGCATCCATGGACATCGATTGTGGATTCAAGTAAAATGATATCCTTGACAATTTCAATATCATCTCCATTTATCATGATGTTGCTTATTGGTCCAGTTGTGAGGATTTTTATTTTCTTGATGATGAGGTGTAATCCATTCTGAAGGTACTAGTCTTTGATCTTCATCAGTAAAGGCTTCAAGTCCTCTTAGCTTTCAGCAAGCAAGGCTGTGTTATCTGTCTATTATGGGTTGTTAACACATCCTCTGCCAATCCCAATGCTGCATTCTTCCTCATGTAGCCAACTTCTAGGGTTATTTTTTCAGCAAACAGAATGAGTAAGTAGGCTGAAAGGATGTAACCCTGGCTAACACCGTTTCTGTAAAGATTACAGCCTATAAAACCCTATGGGCTAGTTCTACTCTGTCCTATAGAGTCACTATGAGTCGGAATCTACCCCAAGCCACACGAAAGGCCTTACAACAACGATAGTTATCTGACAAGATGCCACTCATGTTATTTCTGCCCAAGAGTATCTCCCACAAAGTGTAAGCATGAAAAATAAAAGGAGAGAAAAATTTATTGAAATTGTCAATTTCACTGGCAGGCAAAAGGCATAAATTCTCATCAGTTTGTCCAGCTATAATATTCTAGATAAAGTAGCTGTCTAGACCCACTTTCCTCAAGCTTTTCAGTCTACAGATCACTTCAGAGTAGAAAAACTACCAGTTCTACCTCTTTCTAATAACTGCTTCTCTGAATACATGTGATCTACTACAAACCCTAGAGAGAAATGATGGTAAAGAATTTCTGCAGACTGCTACAAGGAGCTATAAAGCTGACATCAGAATTTAAATAGGATTTCCTGCAGTAAGTCCCTAGGTGGTGCAAACAGTAAATGCACTTGGTTGTTAACTACTCAGAGGTGCCAAATAAACAGCAACAACAGCAATTAAAAAAAAATCAAGAAGCCTAGGATTGGTTCCAGCAAGATGGCGGACTAGGCAGAAGGACTGCACAGACCCTCTTCAACAAAGAAAAGGGAAACCAATTAACACAGACACAGAAGATAATC
>NW_006922075.1:527436-539598 GCF_000298275.1 Orycteropus afer afer | reverse complement strand
AGCCTGGTGGAACCACTGAGACTATGGCCCCTAGCTGCCCTTCAGGTCTGGAATTGAACCCACATCTGTGGTTTCCAGCCAAACAGAAGACAGGCATAGGAGTTGAACATTTACCTGAGGTAGATACACTCCTTGGAGAGAACAATCATTGAGAAAGAAGGGCTGCCTATGTACAGGGAAACAGCTAAGGGGGTAGGAGTCCATGGAGGGACAGACACTGGGAAGAGGTAACTATGGGGAAGAAGTGGGAAGGGAGCTGTTGCATTGTTGTAAACTGTGGTCAATGTCATGAGACAAAGTTATGTAAATTGCTGTATGGAAAGTGAATTTGCTCTGTAAATCTTCACCCAAATCACAATTAAAAAAAGAAGCCTAGGATTTAGTTAGTAAAGAATCTAAGAATATTCTGTTTATTTTGAAGTTAGTTATTTACATTTATAGATATACAGATAATTTTTTCCCTTACAACACTGAAAATACAAACTTTGCTAATGAAAAAGTAACACAATGCTGGATGCCAATCACTCCTATGGTTAAAACATTTTTTGAAAATAAACTTTTATATTCAAGTATAACATACACACCAAAAAGCATATAAATCATAGATGTACAGTTCAAAGAATTTTTACGAAGAGACTCATGTAACCACCACCCTGATGAAGAAAAAGAAGCCCACCAGCACCCCACAAGTCAACCTAATGTCCCTTCCCTGTCACCAATCTCTCTCCTCACAGAGGCAACCATTATCCTGACTTCTTATAGATTAGTTCGGCCTATTTTGAACTCTTGAGTCTGAGCACTTCTGCTCAACACTGTATTTAAACCCAAGTTATAAGTACCAATAGTTTTTTCATGTTAACTTCTATGTAGTATCCCACTGAATATATAACAATGTATTTTTCCATCCTTCTAATGATGGACATCTGGGTTGTTCCCAGGTTGGAATTGTGAATTGTGCTGCTATGAACTTTCACATACAGTTTTAGTAAACATATTTGGGTATACATTGAAGAATAGACTTGCCAGGTCAGAGGCATAATGAGTATGTACTTTTAGAATAACAAATACTGCCAGAGAGTTTTCCAAAGTAGTTGTACCAATTTGCAGTCCCACCATCAATGCATTAGAGTTCTAGTTGCTCTATTTCCTTTCCACCACTTGGTATTTTCTGGGTTTGGGGTTTTCTTTTTGCTATTCTTGTCACAGTGTATTGTGGGGTTTCCCCCACACACACCTCAGCATTCTCTGATAACTAATGTGGTTGAGTACCTCTAGAAGCATTATAAGAAACTTTCACATTTAGATCCACAATTCACCTGGACATAATTTTTATGGATGATATAAGGGTCAAAATTAATTTTTTTTCCATATGGATATCCAATTGACCCATGACCATGTACTGAAAAGATTTTTCCTTCCCTCAATGCTGTGTACTGTCATTTTGATCATAAATTGTGTGTGTGTATGTGTGTGTGTGTTTATGGACTCTATACTGATTTGTTCACATTGCATAACCAGTAGTGTAAATCCTCCAACTCTGTTCTCTTTCAATGTTTTCTTGGCTATTCTTGCTGCTTGCATTGCCATCTAAATTTTAGAATCAACACGTGTAAAAGGCTTAGACATCTTCCACTACATTTATTCCTAGGTAACTGACATTTTTTGGTGCTATTATATGCTACCTTTCCTAAAATTTCATGTCCTAAATGATTACTGGGACCTCTGGTGGCGTAGTGCCTAAGGCATTTGACTGCTAACTAGAAGGCTAGAGAGTTTTAAGGGGATCGACTCAATGGCAGTGAATTTGATTTTAGTTTTAAATGATTATTACTGTGAAGCATAAACAGTGATATTTGTAAATGACCTTGCATCACAGTATGTGTGTGTAAACTGCTGTCAAGTCAATTTGACTCACAACAACCCCTCCTTGGGTTTCCGAGGCAGTATCACTATGGAAGTAGATTGCCCAATCTTCCTTCCGAGGAGCGGCTGGTGGGTTTGAACTGTCAGCTTTCTGGTTAGCAGTCAAATGCCTTAGACACTATGCCACCAGAGCTCCATACCTGGGGTAGAAATGTAAATTCTCAGCAGGGGGTTTAACCAAATTAAAAAAAAAAACACACCATGAACGGATTCAAAGTCTTGCTTTATAAGAAACTGCCAAATTGTTTTCCAAAGTAGCTATACCATTTGCAGTCCCACCAACAGCAATGAATGTAAGTTCAATTTGTCCTGACTTCCCATGAAAATATGACCTTACCAGGTTTTTTTTTTTCCATTTGCCATTTGTATAGGTGTTTAGTTATCCCTCCTTGTATCTTAATTCACATTTCCCTAATGATTGTGAGCATAATTCCATGTGTTTTTTGCCTCTGTATCTTCTTGGTGAAATGTCTTCAACTCCTTCGCCCTTAATTTTTATTGAGTAGCTTGTTTTCTTACTGTTGAGTTTTGTGGGTACTTTATATAAGTCCTTTACACATGTGCTTTACAAATATTTTTTCCCAGCCTATGGCTTGTCTTTTCATTCTAATAATAGTGTCTTTCCAGAGGAAAAGTTAATTGATTTTGATAATGCTGAATTTATTTGCAGTGTACTAAATTACATAGTGTAGCTTTTCTAGCCATAAGTCTTTGTAAACCCTGTGGTGGAATTTGCCATGACCAACTGAGTAGCTGGGAGACAGTGGGCTGCGAGAGACTGAATGCATTTCTGAACTTGAGTTGTAGCCTGTTTCTTCCCTAATAAACTCCATAATATGTGAGTTGTGTGTAGCCACTGCAGAGAATTATCAAACCCAGCAGAGAGGTCGTAGGTGCTGCAGGAGGAATGGTTTGTGTCAGTTTTGGTGAAAGGGCTGGAGGGAGGCAGCATGTCTGGCCTCGCATGGATAGGCTTTGGGCTACTGAGGGTAATTCTGTCTTCCTCTTGTGGGGTTAGAGGAGGTCAGAAGATGTGGCCTCCTTGCCTCTTTGGCATTTATCTTTTTTTTTCTTTCTTTTATGGAACATGCTTTTGGTGCTACATTTGAGAACACTTTGCAATTTCCTTCAGTGCAGCTTGGACTTTTTCCTTCATTATCATCAGTTCTTGATCATATACTACCTCCTGAAATGGTTGAATGTTGCCCAATTCTTTCTGGTACAATGACTCTGTATGCCTTCCATCTTCTTTTGATGCTTCCTGTATCGTTCGACATTTTGTCCATAGAATCCTTCAACACTACAATTTGAGGCTTAAATATTTCTTCAGTTCAGCTTGAGAAATGTACAGTGTGTTCTTCCCTTTTGGTTTTCTAATTCTAAGTCTTCACATTTCATTATAATACTTTATTTTCTTGAACCACCCTTTGAAATCTCCCGTTCAGCTCTTTTACTTCATGATTTCTTCCATTTGCTTAGCTACTCTACATTCAAGAGCAAGTTTTAGAATCTCTTCTGACATCCGTTTTAGTCTTCTCTTTCTTTCCTATCTTTTTAATGACCTTTTCCTTTCTTCATGTATGATGTTCTTGATCTCATCCCACAATTCATCTGGTGTACAATGCATCAAATCTATTTTCTAAATTCAGGTGGGACAATACTCAAGGTCGTACTTTGGCTCCAGGGGACTTGTTTCAGTTTTCTTCAGCTTCAATTTGAACTTGCATATGAGCAAATTGTTTGCTGTGTGACTGGCCCCTGGCCTTGTTCTGACTGATATTGTGTTTCTCCATCATCTCTTTCCACAGATGTAATCAATTTGATTCCTGTGTATTCTGTCAGATAAGGATCATGTATATCACTCACTCACTCACTGCTGTTGAGTCAGATCCCACTCACAGCAACCCCTCCTTGGGTTTCTGAGGCAGTATTACTACAGAATTAGATTGCCCAATCATCACTCCGAGGAGTGGCTGGCGGGTTTGAACCGCCAGCCTTCTGGTTAACAGTCAAATGTCTCAGGCACTATACCACCAGCGCTCCTTTTATGTTGTTCAAAAAAGGTATTTGCAGTGCATAAGTCATTGGTCTTTTATGGGTCTGTAGCTGGACTATTTCTCTTCTATTAATCTATAAAGTAAGTTTTGAAATCAGGTTTTTTTTAGTCCTCCAACTTTGATCTTTTCCAAAATTGTTTTGACGACTCTACTTCATCTTTCTATACAAATTTTAAAATCAGTTTGTTGATTCCTGCCGGGATTTGGGTTGGGAATATATTGAATCAATACATCAGTTTGGGAAGAATGGATATCTTTACAACATTAAGTGTTCTAATCTATAAATATGATCTCTCTCCATTTATTTAAATTTTCTTTGATATCTCTCATCAGTATTTTGTAGTTTTCAGCATAAAGATCATACATATATTTTGTTAGATTTATTCTGAAGTATATTGTGAGTTTTTGGTGATTATAAATGGTAGGTTTTTTAAAATTATTATTTCAATTGTCCATGGCTAGTTGTCATGGATCAAATTGTGTCCCCCAAAAATGTATGTCAACTTAACTAGGGCATGATTCCCAGTATTGCGTGATTTCCTCCATTTTATGATGTGTTATAAAACCCTAACCTCTGCTTGTGGTTAGTAAGGCAGGATTAGATTATGTGAAAAAAAGATCAGATTATGTTTGTTGTCAATGAGGCAGGATTAGGATGGGATGTATCACACCTTCACTCAAGTCATCCCCTTTAACTCAAGTAACATCCTTAGCTTGAGTCACGCTTTCTATCTTGCAAGAGATAAAAGAAGCAAGCAGAAAGAGAGGGATCTGACTAGAACAAAGAAAAGCAGTATGCACAGAACTTCCTCTGGACCCAGGGTTCCTCTGCTGAGAACCTCTAAGATACAGGGGAAAAGTGATGCCAACACATGTGGCGGTTTCCAAGGAACACCAGGCCCACAGATGCTGAAAGGAGAAAAGGACCTTCCTGTAGAGCCAACAGAGAATGAAAGCCTTCCCCTAAAGCTGGCATCCTGAATTTGTACTTCCTAGCCTCCTAAACTGTGAGGGATTAAATTCCTGTTAAAGCCATCCACTTGTGGTATTTCTATTATTGTAGCACTAGATAACTAAGACACTAGTATATAGAAAAACAATTGCTTTCTCTATATTAACCTTATATCCTTTAAGTTTCAGAACTTTTTTGTAGATCTCACTGAGTACTCTTTGTAGAACACGTGTCATCTACAAAAAGAGACTATTTTATGTCTTCCTTTACAATCCTATGCCTTTTCTTTCTTTTTCGTGCCTTATTACACTGACTAGAACCTCCAGTACAATGTTGATACAAAGTGGTAAGAGTGAATATCCCTTGGCTTGTTCCCAAACTCAGGTGGAAAGCATTCAGTCTTTCACCACTAAATTTAATTTTTTTAATTCAAATAGTTAATTTGTAGATTCTTTTGGTCCCATAATCATGTTGTGGTAGTTCAGTTTGTGTGTCAACTTGGCTGGGCCTGGCTGAGTAGCTGGGCAGCTGGATATAGTATTCCCCATGATGAGGCTGGTAATCAACTCCATGGTGGAATCTACTGGGAGCAGCTAAGTAGCTGCCTTAGGCATGTGGTCTGCTTCCCATATATAAGCAGAAGCCTTGGAGAATGGTCTCTAGCTTATGGCACGGTTGAACCCTGCATATAGCCGTTTCGTTGTTCAGCAGCCTGCCATGCTCTACTGACCTTGGGACTTTCAATGGACTTGAATGAATGGCCTGCCGTGTGGTTTGGTAACATCGGGACTGTGCCTTTTTACTTGTCAGCCTTGGGTTTGTCAGCCTCAGCAGCCAGCAGCTGAGTGAAGAAAAGCTTCCAGGTTCAGTGGGCCAGGAACAGGAGGCAGAGCTGAAGCCCAAAGTTGAGGGGCTTTCATCCAGCCCTCAGAGCCTGGCACTTTGAATTCGGACTTAAAGCCTCCAAGCTGTAAGACAAAAACTCCTGTTTCGTCAAGCCATCCCATTTGTGGTATTTTCTGTTAGAGCAGCGCAGAGGTAACCAAAACACACGTCAAAACATTTTTTTCTTCCTGTCCAATCTTTTGCCTTCTGTATACTTTCATTACTTCACTGTCCTGGCTAGACCTCCAATACAATGTTAAGTAGAAGTGATGACAGGCATCCTTATTATGTTCCCAGTGTCAATAGGAAAGCTTTCAATATTTCATAATTATGTGTGCTTCTGCTGTATGATTTTTACAGATAACATTAGTCATATTTAGGAAGTTTCTTTATATTCCTATTTGCTAAGAATTTTTATCATAAATAGGTATTAATTTTAACAAAGCTTTTGTCTGCATCTACCGATAGTCATGATTTTTCTATCTGTTTACAGTTTCTATTTTTTTTTACAATTATGTATCTATCCCTTTAACTTAGAAAAGCTTGCTTACTTATTATTACATACACCATGAGCAAATCTTAAATTACTCTAATAACGGACAAAAGGACACATGGATGAATAAAGTCTAATGATATTCTAAAAACTAGCACCTACCCAAAATTATAAGATAATTTCAGCCATATTTTCTGGCCAATCTATCAGACATAAAGCAGATCAGAGAAGTAGTGGCCAAATCATGATTCTAGAGCCAAATGTACTGCTCCAATATTTCATACATGGATTCTGAAGCACCCAAAAGGAAAATGAACTTCCACTGCAAACAATACTGACATAATATAATAAAAATTACATTACAGTTTTTGAAACCAGAAATGAAATTAGAGTATACAAACAAGTTATATTTCATAGAAAATGAACATATGGATAATGTAAACATCTGAGATTTCCACATATTACAAATTATGAAATGCTGTCATTTAGAAGGGAAATCTTATACCCTTTTGATAAAGATTAATGAATTTTAGATTACAAATTATCACCTATAGGCTAGCTCTATCTTTTTACTTTACAGTGGCATAGTGGTTAAAGCATTCAGCTGCTAACCAAAAGGTTGGTGGTTTGAACCCACCAGCCACTCCACAGAAGAAAGGCAGTCTGTTTCCCTAAATATTTACAGCCTTGAAACCTGACGGGGGCCATTCTACTCTGTCCTACAGGACTTCTAGGAGTTGGAATTGACTTGATGACAGTGGGTCTGTGTATGTGTGTGTGTTTTCTAGTGGTTGTATCGCTGCACAATTAAATGACTAACCAATGATCAGATGGATGAGGAGGAGGAACCCAAAAGGCCTAGATAATCTTTTGCAATAAAATTATCATACTGTTACTAAATGCATTATTAATCCACAAGTTGACTGTACAATCTAGGTTAAGAATGACTATGATATCTCAGAAAATTTTGCAGCTTCCCACAATGTAGCTCTCTAAAGTTGCCTCAGACTCCTGCATCCCCTCCTCTATTTATACCCATACCTGTATTTAGTATTTTAGCAAAAGAGAGGACAGGTGGTGCCCCATTAAGACCTGGCAACATTCCAGAAAGCAATACAGATGAGTTGGATAGCCAAGCACAAAGACAATGCTGAAGCAGGTATCTTGGGTTCTACTGAAGCCCCTGGGTGGTACAAACAGTTAAACACTCAGCTACTAAATGAAAAGTTGGCATTCAAATCCACCCACAGGCAGCTCGGAAGAAAAGTCTGGTGATCTGCTTCCCAAAAACTCAGTTTTTGCCGTTCTACTCTGAAACACATGGGGTAACCATGAGTCAAAATGGAAGCAACAACAACTGGTATTATAAGCACTACCAACAATTTGCTCATTCTAAGTCACCACATATACTCCTTCCCCAGTCCTATTTGGTTTACTGGATTTTGCTTGTTTACTTTATTATCTCATAGAGTACTGTTAGCATTAAAGTATTTTCACAGCACCATATGGTGATAACATACATGTATCTCCACACTACCAAGACAAGCTTCCTAGTTCATTTGTCAGATAGTATCCACAAAGTATTTTAAAATAATAATAAGGAAAAAAATTAAAAATATCAAGTACTTGAAATCTAAAAGTAAATTCAAGCATAAAGTAGCAGAGTCTATATAGTACCCTTTGACGTCAACTACTACAATCATATTACTTTTTCTTTTTAATTACTACCGTATCACTGTTTGTGTGCCAGCCATGGATGAGGAATATATAAATCAGTTTGGTAATATTTGTTTAAATGGCATTTAACAATCAAAAACATAGCTAGTCTTACAGAAATAAAATCTCACTAAATTTGCACTAGTTGTTCTGTGCTATGAATTTAAAGCAAAAACAAACACAACACCCAATGAACTTTGGCTTCTATTTCTTCATGACTCTGTGAGTAGGTTAAAAAAAAAATAATAGAACACCCTGTATCTCCAGGGCAAAGTACAAGCTTTACCACTCTATGACATACCCACTGTAGGTCTAGAATTTGAATACATCAACAGTTAAAAAACTGACCTTTAGGCCCTGGATTTGGAGGTGATAACATACACACAGTACCGAGGTGGTGCAAACTATTAACAGTCAAATGCTAACCAAAAGGCTAAAGGTTCAAGTCCACAAGTCCACACAAAGGCACCTTGGAAGAAGAGCCTGATGACCTATTTCTGAAAAATCTGCCATTAAAACCCCTATGGAGTACAGCTCCCTTCTGATACACATGGGGTCACCATGAGACAGAATCAATCTACTCAAAGGTAACTGGTTAACTGCTTATCACACTGTAACTATCAAAGTAAGAAAAATTAAAAACTTAAAAACCAAAGATTCAGCAGAACTTTGGGTGAAGTGCTATATACTTACCATCTGCTAGCAACAAAGATTTCTTAGCCTAGGAGTTAGTATTACTAAAGATCCAAGGAAATTTTAGATCCAGAGCTCAGTTGGTAAAAGGCAATACAGGTAGTCACAACTTACAATGGCGTTCTGTTCCAATGATACTGAGGTATCCAATGATACCTCATGTTTTTCTTTGTAGTTTTCATTATCATTTCCTTTTATTATCAGTATCTTTATAATCCAGTCTTTGTCTTTGGAGGGTGGAAAACATTGTATCTGAGAATGATAACATCAGCAAAGTACAGGCTGCAACACTGGATGAAGAACATATGACTAAGGACAAAAAATAATAATAATAGGAATGGTCCTAAGCGTGGTTCGTCCTAACTCTAATACACTGTAAGCCAAGGACTACCTGTACTCTCAAAATTCAGATTTTAGAGCTGCAAGAAACCTCTGTTATCATCTAGACTGTGGCCTTGGTTTTACAGCTAATGAGGAAGAGGGAGAGGAAAATAAATCAGAGGTCTCCAAAACCTCTTCAGAGTACAAAGTCTCAATTAGGCAGGCTGTATTGGTAACAGGAGTCCCTGACAGGTACAAACAGTAAACACAGTCGGCTGCTAATTAAAAGGTTGGAGGTTTGAGTCCACTGACAGGTACTTCAGAAGAAAGATCTGTGGACCTACTTCTGAAAAATCAGTCAGTGAAAACCCTATGAAACACAGTTCTACCCTGACACACATGGGAGTGCCATCAGTCGGAATCAACTTGACAACAACTGGTTTACTAGTATTTGTAACAACCAGTAATGGGAGAGGCTGCTCCGTAGTTACCACGCTCCACTCTACTATTTGTGTATACCTGTACTGTATCATATCTGATCTATGAAGAAGCTACTGATGCACATTTAAAAAGAAAACGGCAACAGATTCCTCAGTTTTTCTTGCTGTGTCGCACTCAACCATTCATACTCTAAAGGTGCCAACAATTGACTTCTTTCTCCCAAACCATCCTGGAGATGCAGCCGTATACCATTCTGCTCTCAAAGAACTCACTCACTGCTGCAGAGTCGGATCCAACTTGTAGCGACCCCTTCTTGGGTTTCAGAGGCAGTATCACTTCGGAAGTAGATTGCCTCATCTTCCTTCCGAGGAGTAGCTGGTGGGTTTGAACCACCAGCCTTCTGGTTAGCAGTCAAGTGCCTCAGGCACTATGCCACTAGTACAGCAGGGCTGTAATCATAGGAAAGAAGGGGAAACAGCCAGAAGAGGCCCTCAGTTGGACTGTCCTCCACTTCTAATCTTCACTTCATCCCTCAGCCTAGAAAACTAGAGACTGGTGTGCAGGATGCAAAGGTAAGACCTCTAAAGCAAAGATTAAGAAGTCTATTCTGGTGTTTTGTTTAAACCATGAAAAACCATCAACAAAGAGATGCTAGAACCAAGTATAAGTTCCTTTACAACCAAGACCACATGCTATTCTTCTGTGCATCCTTTCCAGTAACTTACTCAGGGGAGTCACTCAATAAATACTTGTTCATGCTGATAACAATAACACTGTTGGCCAAAAGAATGGACCTTCAGTCCAGAAAAATGCCTATCAGACTCAGAAGCTTATTTTAATGAATGAATTAAGATCATTTTTATAATAAAAACCACTAATTTCACAATAACTTCTATTAAGAACATCATAAAGCTACTTTTTCTGGCAAGTAGATAACATGCTGCCTAACACTTGGCATTTGGAAATTCTCCCAAAACATATTGTCTCTTTAAATTACCATCATATTAATTACCTTCAGTGATGACACATCCACTGGCAGCAACAAAGATCATGCCACACAGAGTCATTCATTTGTTAAAAAATAATAGCCTGGGTTTGTGTTTTTTCAGCAGGGCTTCAAACCGTTTCTTCCCAACTCAGTCAAGGCCGGCAAAGTGAAACTAGAACAGACCCGAATCTGTAAAATGTGGTGTACTGGAACAATAACCAGAATAGGAAAAATTAAGGGTCAATACCCTGCAAGAAACTTAATCTCTCTCCTAGAAAACAAGGACAAGTGTGCGTGCTGCATAGCAAACAAATCTCTTCACCAGCAGAGTCAGAAACAATGGTGCCTAGTTCAAAGATGGTAGCCAACTGTGTCACTTTGAATGTATTTGTATTGCTCTCCACAGTCCTGACAATACTGCAATCTCACGCATCAGGCCCTGAAAGGCCCCAAATCACATGCATCAGGCCCCAAATATCCCATTCCAAGGCTTTGACCTGCAATTTTTCCCACTCTAGTTATTGTTCTCATACACTCACATTTTACAAATTGAGGTCTATTTCAATTTTGCTGCATCAGCCATGAATGCAATGAACCAGTTTGAGCCTGTGTGAAACCCTGCTTTTCAGGTGGCGCTGTTGGTAGACAACGGCAAAAGGGGTTTTTCACTGTAAATAATTTTTATTGTTGGTTATAAAACCTAGGAGCTATAAAATCAAGCTTCCTGAATATGTACATTAACAAGGCTTAGTCATTCAATGAATGAAAAATTAAAACGACTACTTTAATTATACACTTAAAAGGCTTTCAGTAGAAGGAAAAAGGTTCTAACTGACATAGGGATATTCTGTGGCAATGAAGTTAGAAACTGCCCCTATGCTTTTTAAATGAGCTGTTAAAATACTATGTATACATGGGTTTTATTCTTATAAATATACTCTAAACTGCAGATGGCATTTAGCCTTTTAAATGGTACAGCTTATGGTATTTATCCCCAGGATGTCCACACAATGATACACTACAAGTAAAATGCCACGGGACCATTATGCAGGATTTTTGTTAGAAGTAAGATTAATACTTTTTAGGTTCACTTACTTTAACAGCCTCATTAATACCTGTGTGGTTGTTTCATGACTTGTTAGAATTGGTAATATGATTTTCAAGTCACTGTATATCCAAATTTATATACTAATAAATGCTGATGCAATTCTATGACGAATCAGATAACTTTTTTTAAAATAGAATCCTATTTTAAAGCACTTGAAATATCAAAACTGCCTCATGAAATTTAGCTGCATAATGCATAAATGAAGTTACCTTACTTTAGTTGTTCTTTAATTCTTATGCAAGGCAAATATGTAACACAAATACCATCAAATAATAAGAGCAGATGCTCAAAAAGCAAAAGTGCTAACAATAATACTGCAAAACGGGCATGGAATGGCATCACCTGACTGCCTCTAACTTCACAATGGGAGAAAAAGATCACCATCAGCAACAACAGCCCAAGACTGATTCCTGTGAAGGAGAGGTCTGACATGCCACCACCCTTCAACCTTTTAACCAATTCTAACACCAACCATCACGCCCAACAGCACTCATTACTTCTTTGCAGCCTTGACAATTCATTGCAATGCTCAAGCAGAACTCAGACAATACTCACAATTATAGGGTTTATTAGGGAAGTGTTGTT
>NW_006922075.1:506266-507041 GCF_000298275.1 Orycteropus afer afer | reverse complement strand
TACAATAGCCAAAAGATGGAAACAACCTAGGTGTCCATCAACTGAGGAATGGATAACCAAACTATGGTATATACATACAATGGAATACTATGCAAGGCCAAAGAATAATGTAGACTCTGCAAAATCCCACATAACGTGGATGAACTTGGAGGACATTATGCTGAGTGAAATACGTCAATCACAAAAGGACAAATAGTGTATTAGTCCGTTATTGTAAAAATTAAGGAAAGGTTTATCTATAGAAGAAAATTTTCTTTGTTGGTTACAAGGGGTGGGAGGGGAGGGGGGGAAACGCTGTTAGACAGATAGAGATAAGTATTGATTTGGGTGAAGAGAAGGGAATGTACCAAATGTGAGTGACCAATATGGCAGCATTGAGAATGAGAAAGACATAGGGAGGTACATGGGAGGTAGAGACAACAAATACAAACCCTTCCGCACATACAGTACTGCACTGTCAGTGAAGGCTAACATGGGTATATGCGTGGATAGATGGGTGGACAGGCTGAATGATTAGGTATGTCTATGAAATGGAGAGTGTATCCAAGAACATGTATAGGGTTAGCAGACAATGGTCCTATAAGTTTATGTGAATGATCAGAATTCCCAGATGTATAGTGGAGTTGACAAGGGGCAAGGCTGTGGTCACGGTTTGGTCACAGCCAGCTACCCAGAGGGACCAAGTAGTTGAACCTGCGGGCTTCAGACCATAGTCTCAGGGAACATCAAGCTCAATTGGCATAACATACTATACAAAACATTGTTCCACCTCCTA
>NW_006922075.1:480834-505855 GCF_000298275.1 Orycteropus afer afer | reverse complement strand
ACAGGGAGACAACTCAGGGGGCAGGAGTGCATGGAGGGATGGACACAGGGAAGAGGTAACTACGGGGAGGAAGTGGGAGGGGAGCTGTTGCATTGTGGTAAACTGTGGTCAATGTCATGACAAAAGTATATGTGAACTGCTGTATGGAAAGTAAATTTGCTCTGTAAACCTTCACCCAAATCACAATTTAAAAAAAAAAAAAACAAGTCAGGATACAGCTCTTCAATCAGTACAGCCTCTTCTGAGCCATGCAGCAAGCATACTTCTCTCTGGTCTCAGCCTCCAGGCACTAAGGCCCCTTGGCCTCTGCCCTACTCAGGCAAATGTTGCAAAGCTCTTTTACATGGTCCACTCATACAAGGGTACCCCATACCTTATTTACATTATTAACAAAGAATCCAGTCCCCTTGATGGGCCCCAAGCACCTCACATTTGCATAGTCCCACCCAGTCATCTGGTGGGAGTCACAAAGATCAGGGCTAGAAGGGCCATATTAAGTAATTCATTGCATTGCAAATACCTAAAATGCTTCCCTCTGTAAGGACAGAGAACACTTTCTCAGAACATTGGACTAAGGGTATTTTGGTTATGGACTATACACATAAGTATATCTTTTCCTATTAAAATTAAAATGCAATTAGTCTTCCATTTTCAATGGAAACTTGGATTAGAAGCAACATGAATAACTGCTGAAAAGCCAAAATCTAAATTTAGCTTTAATCTTCTTTAACATAAATATCTTTATTAGATACTACTTAGCAGTCAAAGTGACTGAAAACACATTTTCACATCTTCTCTTTAATCCTACCTACTTTTTTGATAAAGATAATAAAATGTGTTAACTAACTTATTAAAATAACTTCCCTTTAGCCTGGAGTCTGTTTTAATATTCCCCTCAAACATGGTCAGGACTACTTTTCTCCTACATAGTTAATAAAAACCACTGCCATGGAGTCAATTCCAACTCACAGCAACCCTACAGGACAGAACAGAACAGCCCATAGGGTTTCCAAGGCTCTAAATCTTTAAGGAAGCAGACTGCCTTATCTTTCTCCTGCAGAGCAGCTGGTGGATACAAACTGCTGAGCTTTTGGTTAGCAGACGAATGCCTTAGCCACTGTAACACCAGTGCTCCTATACAGTTACACCAAACTCATTGCCATCAAGTCAGTTCCAACTCATAGGAACCCCCTTTGGGCTTCTTAGGCAATAAATCTTTACAGAAGTAGTCTGCCCAGTCTTCCTTCTGTGAAAGGAGTCAAATAGGTGGCAGTCAAATGTCTTAGGCACTACGCCACCAGAACTCTTTATACAGTTAAGAGAGACCCATTTAATTACTTTACAGTCATTTATTAAAATAAGTGTTTATATAAATTAGAATCACATTTTGTTCTGTTATCAACTTTCATCCTTCCTGGACAGAAGGAACAAATACTCATTTTTTTAAAAGTTGTAAAGTGTCTTTACCCACTCCTCCCTTTGGTCTTGATCATGAAGATGGAGTAAGGCCAAGTGAACTTTTCATTGTTACACATAAGGTCCCTATGAGTCAGAGCCAACTCCATGTCAACTGACAACCATATTTCTGTCTATCCTTTATCCACCATTCTGTTATTATATGACCTTCTACCCATGATGGTCTCTGTCACATGGCTCATATCACATAGTAACATATTCATTTATTCCTAATAAATTCATCAGTAAAGATGGAAATGATGAAAACATTAATGTATTGGTATAGATGTGTGTCAAGATTGCTCTAAAGAGATGCTAGGCCAAACAAAAGATAGGCATGTGAACTGAACATTTACATTAGTTAGATACACGCCTTAGAAAGATTAATCATAGGAGAATGGAAGGGCTGTGTATGCACAGGGAGACAGCTCGGGGGCCAGGAATGCATGGAAGAGAAGGACACAGGGAAGAGGTAACTATGGGGAGGAAGGGGAGGGGTGCTGTTGTATTGTGGGAAATTGCAGTCAATGTCATGAGACAAAGTGTATGTGAGCTGCTGTATGGAAAGTGAATTTGCTCTGTAAACTTTCACCCAAATCACAATAAAAAAATTAATTAAAAAAAAATAGATGCTAGGACACAGCTCTAGTTTATACTAGCAATTTTCAAAGTGTGGTCCAGAGAACCCTGCAAAGTCCGTGACACCAACCCCCTTTCAGGGGACCCACAAAGTCAAAACTATTTTTAGTTGTATTAAGATCTCATTTGCCTTTCCACTCTCAGTCTCTCACGACTGTACCATAGTGATTCCAGAAGATACATGCTATGTGAGGATGATTACTCTGACAGCTAATGAAACATGTGTCTGTATATTGCATTTTCTAGAGTTTTCTAAGTTTGCAAATTAAAGGTATAAATGCATGTTTTAAAAAAATAACTCAGTGTGTTCTTAGTACTTCTACTGCGCTTCTACTAGCGATCTTTGGTTAAATATGCTAAAATTTCCCTAAGTTCATTATTCAATGAATTCACTGAGACATTTATAGAAAAAGAAACTGTATGTTTTAAACAATGACATCATAACCTCTATAAACAAACAAACAAACAAACAAACAAACAAAAAAAAAAATATATATATATATATATACCATTTTCAAATTAGAAACGAAAAAGCCAATGAAGCCTCATACAGTGTAGATCATCAGACTGCACTGGTTGGAGCAGTACACACAACAGCTGAGAAAATAATAAAGCTTTGTATTGACACTGCAGAATGCCTGCCAGATGAAAAGTAAAAAAGAAATCATGGAATGATGAGTAATTCATCAAATTTAAGATGTGGGTGCAAACATGAAATCCAAGTTAATATCTACCCTTAAGAATTGTTATTTTGTTTTACAATGAACAAATCTAGAGACATGGCTAGACTTGCTACTTTGATTCTATTACTTCAGTATCCACACCAATTAATCATTGAAGATTTTCTTTTCCAATGACTTCTTTGAATCTTATGTTTGAACCTGAAACAACTGTATTGATCAATTATGATGGTATAAAAGCAATTAAGTAAAACTGCTGGCACTTTATCATGAATCAAGGCAGTGGCACTAAACTGAATTTAGTAATCATTCTTCATTGGTAATACGTCTTTTAAAAAAAAAAAAAGCCAGTTTCACTTAACAATGTCCTTAATAAAATAAAAGATATTGATTTTATTAAATCTCAACTCTTGAAAAAATATATTTTTAATATTCCACATAATCAAATGGGCAGTACAAATAAAGCATTTCTGCAGTGAGGCTGGCACAGGACAGGGCAGTATTTCGTTCTGTGGCACACAGGGTCGCTAGGAGTCAGAGCTGACTCAACAGCACCTAACAGCAGCAGCAGCTGTTACCCTGAGGAAGAGCATTTATGCAATAGCTGTGAGTTAAGAACTAAACTACTCAATTTTTTCATGAAATACCATTTTTACTTAAAAGTATAACTGGCAGACAACCTATGGTTATTTAGACCAAGCTATCTGGAAGACACTTTCTCTATAATGAGTGAGGTAGGCCTGTCATTTCAAGTAAAGAACTAAGAGTATCTGTTACCAATGACAAAATTTAAGCTTTCAAAAGAAAATTAGAATTTTTAAAAATTTGTATTCACCACCATGATTTTTTATTATTATTTAAATATTAAAAAAAAAAAATTATTGTGGTCTGGGTGGTGGCATAGTGCCTTCAGCATTTGACTAACCAGAAGGTTGGTGGTTCAAACCCACCAGCCACTCCTTGGAAGGAAGATTGGGCAATCTACTTTCACTGTGATACCGCCTCGAAAACCCAAGGAAGGGTCTCTATGAGTTGGATCTGACTCAATGGCAGTGAGTGAGTTTTCGGGTTAAGAGTTTACAAATTCGTCTTTCATTCAACAGCTGATACACATTTTGTTTCATGCCACTGATTGCAATCCCCATAATGTACCAGCTCTCTTTAGGCTTCTTCCCTGTAGTTACCTCTTCCCTGTGTCCTTCTCTCCTATTCCTGCCCTTTGAGCTATCTCTCCATGCAAATGCTGCCCTTCTGATCCCACATGGTTGACTGTTCTAAGGAGTGGCCCTACCTGGTATAAATCTTTACTTTATACACCTGTCTATTGTCTGGCTGGAAGTCACAGGATTGAGTTCAATTCTAGTCCCGAAGGATGACTAGGGACCATAGTCTCAGGGGTTTCACCAGTCTCTATCGGACCAGTAAGCCTGGTGTTTTTCATGAATTTGAGTTTTGCTCCACGTTTTTCTCCCACTCTGTCCAGGATCTCCTATAATGATCCCTTTCTGAACCACCATGATCAGTTTCCAATTCTTAAAGACTTTTCTGACAAGACTGATGGTCATATTAATGAATGTAGTATTTCGTTGTGTAATCAAATGTGTTAACACTTGGAAGAGCTGCAAAACTCAATGTTATTTTTTAATGACTAATGATGTATGATGTTACAAAATTACTCATAGGTCAAAGATCCATTCAAAGCACAAGACAGCTCAATAGATTTGGTGCTATTGAGTTGGTTCCAACTCATAGCAACCCTATGTATAACAGAAGGAAACACTGCCCAGTCCTGCATCATCCTCACAATCAATGGCATGTTTGAGCCCCATGTCGCAGCCACTGTGTCAACCATCTCATTCTTTCTCTTCTTTACCGCCCCTCTAATTTACCAAGCATGATGTCCTTCTCCAGGAACTGGTCCCTCCTGATAACATGTCCAAAGTATATGAGATGAAGTCTTACCATCCCTGCTTTGAAGGAACATTCTGGCTATGCTTCTTCTAAGACAAATTTGTTCATTCTTCTGGTAGTCCATGGTATAGTCGATATTCTTCATCAACCCTGTAACTGAAAGGCATCAATTTTTCTTCGGTCTTCCTATTCACTGTCCAACTTTGACATGCATATATAAGGCAACTGAAAATATCATGGCTTGGATCAGGTGCACCTTAGACCTCAAAGTGGTATCTTTGCTATTTAACACTCTAAAGAGGTCTTATTGCAGAACATTTACCCAATACATCATTTGATTTTTTTGACTGCTGCTTCCATGGGCAATGTGGATCCAAGTAAAATAAAATCCTTGACAACTTCAATATTGTCTCCACTTATTATATTATGATACTGCTTAATGGTCCAGCTGTGACTGTTTTTTTCTTTATATTGAAATGTAATCCACACTTAAAGCTGTAGTCTTTCATCTTAATCAGCTAAGTATTTCAAGTCCTCTTTGCTGTGTCATCTGCATATGTATGCATCTGTGTGTAGATGGATTTTCTTTATATACATCAACCAAAACAATATATCACAAGTTTGAAACAGAAGCAGTTATGAAAATCTAGTTGTCTTCTATTAAGCAATACATGAAAGTGGCAAAAATTTAATAATGACACTCTTCCCACTAAATTTTGTTTTAAAATACAGTTTTCATAAACATATTATATATTAACATTCAATGAGCTACTTTTAAGTGAGTATTTTAAACATTTCTCAGTTTTAATTTGTAGTATTTTAAATGTTGATAAATATAGCCTACATAAACAGATGATTCTTGGGGACCTCAAATTTTTTAAGAGTATAAAAAAGTCCCAAGACCAAAATGTTTAAAAACAGTTGACTACTGTGCTCACACTAGGACTGTTCTCTGACCTCGCCTCTAGCTTGCCTGACCCTGTGACTGACTCTGACCTCATCTTTGCCAAAACGGTGGGTGGTGGTTTGAAAACTGTTAGTTTATGCCACCATAAAAAAAGATAATTTGTAAGTATACAAGAGTATGAACAATTAAATAAGAATCAGAGTTTAGTGCTAGTTTAGCATCACTTTTTAATTGCTTTGAGATTTGGATAAATTACTTAGTTTCTCTAGGCCTTAGTTTTCTTCTTCATATAAAAAATGGATAATCACACATGTTGTGAATCTAAAAGAGATATAAGAATTTTATGTACTTCTTATAATTACGTTTCCACTGAATTTTCCCTATTCTTAAAAATTCATTAATAAAAAGAGAACTTAATGAAATGCAAAGTAGAGATTTTTGACCAGCCAATTAGCTTACATGTCCAGCCATATAGTTTTATTATATTAAATTACTTCTTTTAAAGGTAAAATTTACAATATTTTAACTCATTATTATGGGCATTTCTAAATATACACAAATGCAGAGAAGATAATAATAAACCCCAATGTACCCATCATCCAGCTCCAACAAATTATCAAAATTTTCCCAGTTTATTTATCCAACTATGTGTTTCTGTGCCAATCCAGGAATATTTTTAAATATATATATAAGGCATCATTTCACCTTCCTATAAATATTTCATATACATCTTTAACCAATGAAAAATTTTTAATTTAACCACAATACCATTACTATAGCTAAAAACTATAACACTATGATTCTTTAATATCTAACAGCCACTCCATGTTCATCCCTGATTGTTTCAAAAAAATGTCTTTTTTTAGTTTTTAGGTTATTTGTATATCAAAATATCATTCTTACCAATTCATTTTCAAATGACCACAAGATTGTTAGCTAAAGCTAGGAAATCTAACCTAACTAACTCACTGCTGTTGAGTCGATTCAATTCATAGGGAATCCCTCCTTGGGTTTCCGAGGCAGTATTTCTATGGAAGTAGACTGCCCAATCTTCCTTCCGAGGAGTGGCTTGGTGGGTTTCAACCACAAGCCTTCTGGTTAGCAGTCAAATGCCTTAGGCACTATGCCACCAAAGCTAGGTGGTGGTGGTGGTTGTTGTTGTGATATGCCGTCAAGTCAAACTCGACTTACAGTGACCCCTCCTTGAGTTTCTGAGGCGGTATCACTACGGAAGTAAACTGCCCAACCTTCCTTCCAAGGAGTGGCTGGTGGGTTTGAACCGCCAGCCTTCTGGTTAGCAGTCAAGTACCTTAGGCACTACGCTACTAGAGCTCCTAAAAGCTAGTAGGAAAAGAAAATAATTCCATGCTTTATATTCCATGTATAGTTGACAAAACAGTCAGAAAGTTTTCTGAGGAATGTGCTTCTCCCCAAATCAAAGAAACAAACAAACAACAACCCACTACAAAATATCCCCAAATGGCTGGCATTTGCACTTCAGTATTTTGAGAAGTTACCAGAAGAGGACACAGCTCTGCAGCAAGGAGCTGTTAACAATGTGAGCTAAAGGAGTTAACGGAAAACCACCACCCACCATTTTGGCAAGGATGAGGTCAGAGTCAGTCACAGGGTCAGGCAAGCTAGAGGCAAGGTCAGAGAACGGTCCTAGTGTGAGCACAGTAGGCAAATAAGAGCAAGGAGCCCAAGATTATAAGACAACTTCCTGCAGGGTTTTAATTCAAGCCTCAAAAAATAGTGCTCTGAGCTAGAGCAAAAAGGTGCTAGAAATATAAGGGAATCACAGTAAAAACCAGCAATGTGAAAATTAATTCAATTTATTCAGCACATATTTATCAGAGCCAATTCTATCAGGCACTATAAGATATGAGTTGTGTATTAAAAATACATATATATAGTTACCAGAGGTGGGAGGGGAGGGGAGGGAACGCTATTAGATAGATAGAGATAAATATTGATTTGGGTGAAGAGAAGGGCAATATACCAAATATGAGTGACCAATATGGCAGCAGTGAGGATCAGAAAGACATAGAGAGGTACATGGGAGGTACAGACAACAAATATGAACCCTTTTGCCCATACAGTACTGCGTTGTCAGTGAAGGCAAACATGGGTATATGGATGGATAGATAGGTAGACAGGCTAAACGATTAGTAGGTATGTCTATGAAATGGGGAGTGTATCCAAGATCATATATAGGGTTGGCAGACAATGGTCCTATAAGTTTATGTGAATGATCAGAATTCCCAGGTGTATAGTAGAGCTGACAAGGGGCAAGGATGTGGTCACTGCTTGGACACAGCCAGCTACCCAGAGCGACCGAGTAGTTGATTCTGCGGGCCTGGGACCATAGTCGCAGGGGACATCAAGCTCAATTGGCATAACATACTATACAAAACATTGTTCCACCTCCTACTTTGGTGAGTAGCGACTGGGATCTTAAAAGCTAGCAAGCTGCCATCTAGATGCAACGATGGGTCTCTCCTCGTCAAGAGCAAAGAAGAAAGAAAGAAAACCAAAATTAATGGAAACAATCAGTCCTAGTGACTGGTATACCATCCGATTTGCAACCTATACAACTATGAGACCAGAAGAACTAGATGGTGCCTGGCTACCACTGTCATCCACTTGGAAGGGATGTAGGAGATCCTGGATAGAGAGGGAGAACTATGTGGACCAAAACTCAAAATCATTTGGAGGGGAAAAAAAAAAAAAAGATGGTGGGGACCAGGTTTGCTGGTCCAGTAGAGCCTGGAACCACTGAAACTATGGCCCCTAGCTGCCCTTCAGGTCTGGAATTGAACCCACACCTGTGGTTTCCAGCCAAACAAAGTACAGGCATGTGAGTTAAACATTTACCTCAAGTAGACACACGACACACACCCTGGAGAGAACAATCATGGGAGAAGGAAGGGCTGCTTATGCACAGGGAGACAGCTCAGGGCGCAGGAGAGTATGGAGGGATGGACACTGGGAAGAGGTAACTATCGGGAGGAAGTGGGAGGGGAGCTGTTGCATTGTGGTAAACTGTGGTCAATGACATGCGACAAAGTATATGTGAACTGCTGTATGGAAAACGAATTTGCTCTGTAAATCTTCACCCAAATCACAATAAATAATAAATAAATAAATAAATAAATATATATATATATACACACACACACACACACACACAATGCAAAGAGTAGATAGTATATGTTTCTTTAAACAGGTCTTTTTCCCCATACATTTTAAAGGGGAGGACGTTGTTGTTGTGTGCCATCGAGTCGATTGTGACTCACTGAGACCCTACAGGGTTTCCTAGCCTATAATCCTCATGGGAGCAGATCCACCAGGTCTTTTCTCCCACAAAGTCAGTGGGTTCCATCTTTTGGCTAGCAA
Source organism: Orycteropus afer afer (assembly GCF_000298275.1). Classification (NCBI taxonomy): domain Eukaryota; kingdom Metazoa; phylum Chordata; class Mammalia; order Tubulidentata; family Orycteropodidae; genus Orycteropus; species Orycteropus afer. The sequence continues at coordinate 496,864 of NW_006922075.1, read as the reverse complement.
AGCACTTTTATCACTGTGCTACTGGGATTCCTTTTAAAGGGGAGGATAAAACCAAACAAAAAACCCAAACTGTTGCCTTCTAACTGATTGTGATTCATAATGACCCTGCAGGACTGAGCAGAACTGCCCCAGAGGGTTTTCAAGGCTGTAACCTTTACAGAAGATAGCCACATCTTTCTCCCACAGAGCAGCTGGTAAGTTCAAACTGTTGACCTCTGTTCAAACTGCTTCAAACTGGTGACCTTTTGGTCAGGAGCTGAGCGTTTTAACCACTGCAAAACCACTCATCCTCGGAGAAGGATGGAGATACTTAATATGAATTACCTTGCCATAGGATTACAACATATAGTGCGTTTCTCTTCATAAACTGCAGTTTGCCATCCCTACCTCCCACACAGACATTAAAACAAACCTGTTCTTTCCAAATAGTTCTGAAAAGTACCAGTCACTTTACAGGGGCAAGGTTGTGGTGGCTTCTTGGCTACAGCCAGCTACCCTGAGGGAGTGAGTAGTTGGACCTGCAGGCTTGGGACCATGGTCGTAGGGGACATCAATGTCAATTGGGGACATCAACATACTGTACAAAAATACTGTTCTACATCCTACTTTGGTGAATAGCGACTGGGATTTTAAAAGCATGCAAACAGCCATCTAGATGCAATGATGGGACTCTCCTCATCCAGAGCAAAGAACAATGAAGAAAACCAAAGATGAATGGAAATAATTAGTTAAGGGACTGGTAGACCTTGCAATCCTCAGTCTATATGACCATGGGACCAGAAGAACTAACTGGTGCCCAGCTACCACTGTCAACCACTTGAAGGAAGATGGGTGCAGGAGATCCTAGATGGAGTGGGAGAACAATGTAGAGCAAAACTCAAAATCATAAAAAAATAAGATTAGGTTGGCTGGTCTGATAGAGCCTAATGAGACTCCTGAGACCATGGCCCCTAGTTACCCCTCAGGTTTGGAACTGAACTCACTCCTGTGGCTTTCAGCCAAACAACAGACAAGCATATGAGGCAAACATTTACATCACGTTGATATACTCCTGGGAGCTATCAATCATAGGAGAACAGAAGGACAGTGTTTGCACAGGGAGACAGCTGGGGGGAGGGGGGAATGCATGGGAGGGAAGGACACAAAGAAGAGGTAACTTTGGGGAGGAAGCGGGAAGAGAGCTGTTATACTGCAAGGAATTGCAGTCAATGTCGTGAAACAAAATGTGTAAGAACTCCTGTATGGAAAATGAGTTTGCTCTATAGACTTTCACCCAAATCACAATAAAATTTTCTTTAAAAAGTACCAGTCACTTTAGCTTTTATGCACACACACCATAGACTTCCAGCATTTACATTTACAATATTCTTCTAAATAGTTAGTTAGGAGGAATTGAAGGGAACACTAAAGAACTTCCTACCTCCTCTTAGTTTTTTCTTCCCCGTAGTTTTATCTCAGGTATATACTGTAGATGAAAACTGGTTAGAAGCATATAGAAATAGTTGAGGGATATTGTTCCAAAGAAAGGAGCTCCTCTGGTAGTACAATGCCTAAGGCATTTGACTGCTAACCATAAGGCTGGTGGTTCAAACTCACCAACCACTCTGTGAACGAAGACAGAGCAATAATTTCCTTAATGCCTTAGGAACTGCGCCACCAGAGCTCCTTGAACACAAGATAGTCACTGACAATATTTTTTAGATGTGTTCTATAAAGAACACATCTCAAATAACAACCACCAAAACAAACAAAGAAACAAAAATCCCAGGCAGTCAGATAACTACAGTAAGAATCCAGTCTTCTCCACTTCAGAACTGCCAATTTGCTTCTACTATTAGTTGGAAAAACATTAAAAATTATAAACTTAAAATAGAACTGCCAGTGAGATCACGAAACTGTAGAAAGATGTAATTAAGCATACAGACCACAAACCAAACCAAAGCAAAACTTTTGCCACAGAGCCGATTCGGACTCATTGTGACCCCATGTGTTACAGAATAGAACTCCATAGAGTTTTCTTAGCTGTAATCTTTTTGGAAGCAAATTACCAGGACTTTTTTCCACAGTGCTACTAAGTGTCCTACTTCCGTAGTGATACTGCCTCGGAAACCCAAGGAGGGGTCGCTATGAGTCGGGTTTGACTCGACGGCAAACAACAACAACAACAACAACTGTGTTCTAATCACCAATCTCTAGGTTATCCAAATGTAAATAGTTTGCACCACCCTGATATTTTTACAGAGTACAAAACTCACTGCCAACAATTCCAACCCGACTCATAGTGACCATATAGGACAGAGAAGAACTGTCCCATTAGGGTTTCCAAGGCTGTAAAACTTTATGGAAGCAGACTGCCTCGTTTTTCTCCCACAGTGTGTCTGGTAGGTTTGAACCGCTGACCTTCTGGTTAACAGCCAAATGCTTCAAATGCTTGAACCACTGCACCACCAGAGGTCCTTTTACAGAGTATTGGGGGGGGGGGGAGAAAAACCATTGCCATCAAGTCAATTCCGACTCACCGTGACTCCCATTGGGTTCCCAAGGCAGTAAATCTTTAAGGAAAGATTGCCCAGTCTTCCTTCCTTGGAGTGGCTGGTGGGTTTGAAATGCCAACCTTCTGGTTAGCAGTCAAATGCCTTAGGCACTGCAATAATTGATCATTCAATTCCTGTACCACTAAGATAAGATCTGGACAAGTATCAAACCTTACCCTGTTTTACCTATCTGGTAATTAATTATACCAAATAGTTTACCGATATATTTTTTGCACATTATTTGTTTTATAAAGCTCTCATATGTAATACCATCAAAATAAAATGTCCTTGGAATTTAGCTTCACTTTATAGAAGTACAAGGAGCTCTGGTGGTGCAATACCCAAGGCACCTGACTGCTAACCAGAAGGATGATGGTTCAAACCCACCAGCCACTCCACAGAAGGAAGATGAGGCAATCTACTTCTGTAAAGATTCACCACCTCAGAAACCCAAAGGGGGTCGCTATGAATCAGAATTTACCCAATGGCAATGGGTTTGGTTTTGTCTGGTTATAGAACTACTGTAACTACTGTTTTTAATAGAGAACTAACCTAAGTATATAACCTAATACACTACAATCCTAAATAACTGTAAACTATGATACTAACCTCATTGTAAAAACATGAATTCTTAGCAAACGGCAGCAAAAGGATTATAGGTAAATTGTTAACCAGGACTTAAAAACTCAAAGCTTGCATGCTTCAATCTAAAAAACATAACAAAGTTTTTTTAAAAAAATAAAATGAAGTTAATATATAGGATTCTATTCAAATTGGTTTGGATTGCACTTGATTTAAGTTTCATTAACATTATTCCTCACAATATCACAGACAATAAAGGCTATTCACAGAAGAATTGGGCCTGTAACTGTTATTGTTGTCATGTGCCGTCAACTCAGACCCGACTCATAATGATCCCTCCTTGGGTTTCTGAGTCGGTAACACTACGGAAATAGATTGCCCAACCTTCCTTCCAAGGAGTGGCTGGTGGATTTGAACCACCAGCTTTCTGGTTAGCTGTCAACTGCCATAGGCACTATGGTACCAGAGCTCCTAGTCTTCTATAATTTCCTTGACTCTGATCATTATTACCTTCACAAGACTTATCATTATTTGACATCAAATTTTTCATGCATTACTTGTTTACTGTCATCTTCTCCCACTGGAATACCAGGTTCATAAGGGCAAAAACCTTACCTATCTTATTTGTCCACTGTATGCTCAGTGCCTAGAAGAGCATCTAGCACCTAGCAGAAGCTACATAAATTTGCAAAATAAAGGTATAAATCAATGGCTTCCCCCTGTAGCCTCCCCTCTTCCCTTCCTCCATAAAAATGTTAAGTATTCTTTAAGGCCAAGGCTATTCCATTACTTCTGTGAAGATTACCTCCCTGAATCCTCCATCCTTTCTCCTACATACCATGATTTTGGCACTTAGCAGCTGATAATCGTTCATCTTTATATACATATATACATACACATACATACACACACACACACACACACTTCTCTTAAAGTCTTCACAATCCTGCTTAAGGGCATATACCAGTGTCCCCAATTACTGGTATACATGTCCTTGTTGTTTTTGTTGCTATGTGCCATTGAGTCGGATACAACTCATAGCAACCCCTCGTTGGGTTTCCGAGGCAGTATCGTTACAGAAGTAGATTGCCTAATCTTCCTTCCAGAGGAGTGGATGGTGGGTTTGAACCACCAACCTTCTGGTTAGCAGTCAAATGTCTTAGGCATTACGCCACCAGAGCTCCCATTGGTACACACAGTACACTCTTAGTAAATGTTTTGCCTGATGATTGATTTTTATATGTAGTTAATCAAGAAATCAATTCAATCAGTTCATTTTATGCATCCCTCTCTCCCAAATCCACCAGCCACTCCTCAGAAGGAAGGCTGGGCATTCTACTTCCGTAGTGATACTGCCTCAGAAACCCAAGAAGGGGTAGCTATGAATCGGGTCCAACTCAATGGCACATAACAACCCTCCCAAATAACTCAATATAGGCCATGAAATTGCAGTGGGCCCCCCTTTATTTTAAATTTATCTCTGGCAATTTCAAGTTTTATATTTCCTGCCTGTAATTCACTTTATCCTCTCCCCTTCCCCCAGATTAAATGTCTCATGTAATAAAAATCCTTGTGTCTTTTTCGTGATAGCTATAAAGAGGCTTCTAGGCCCAATCAAAAAGGGGGTAAACTTTTACTACCTTCTTCTTGCTGAGGTACCTGTGGATATTTTCCCCTTTATGCCTTTTCCCTTTCATGTATCCCATTTCCTTCTTCACTGATCATACACCCCTGGCAAGCTTTTATTATTTCTTTGTACCTGTCCTCAGTAATTTGCCTTAGATCCTACTTTTTGAGCCACTCCTGTTTATCTCTTCCAGTCATTTATTTTATTAAATTTTCAACTCCTTTTCTCAATCAGTTCGTGCTTGAGAATGGCCTCGTCATAAAGCATGAGCCTGCTACTTTAAATCCAGCCAACCTTATAATCTCATCCCTTCATACAGCCAACCCTTGATCATCTGCACTAATGAAATGTATAAAAATATCAGATTATCTACAGCACAAGAAAATCAGAAAAAAAACTGAGATCTGGTTTTGGAATACATCATGAGGATTTGGGTAAGATTTATTGACTTAATTATGTTTTGCTTAAGGCAACATTAGTTAAGATTTTGTTTTATAATGGTTGATGTGTCTCTGTTTCATAATTTGATGCAATTAATTTAAAAAGAAGTCAATCAAGCATCAACTGTGGTTTTTCCCCTATGAAGCCTTTTCAACTAGTTCTTTCAATCTGTTAAAACGTATCATAAAATCCAGTTTCTGTTTCCTCTGATTTATCTCTCCCTTTTCTTGGAATTCTGATCCAAATCAACTCACTATATATTAATTTATCTCTTCTATTCAAAGTTTCTTTTGTTTGAGAACTCAAAGCACATTAAAAATATTAAATCTCCAGTGAGATTTTTAGTCCAAGTAACACAGGATAGAAAATCTTTTTGTCAATTACTCCAGAAAAACCTGGGCTTCTAAGATAAATTACACTGGTAATTCCAGCAAAGTATTTTCAGTAGAAAATTATGATGAAAAAATAGAAAAATATTTACTGGCTATGTAAATCTGCCTGATCAATATATAATCCCATAGTCTAAAAACTTTATTGAGTTAAATTCTCAACATCAGACTTTAGAAAATAACATGAAAACAAACTCACACATCAATCCTGGCCCTTCTCCTGGTCACAGTCTAAATTTTGCACCCATCTCAGACCTACTCTTAAACCCTGATCTCAGCCTCACCTCCACTCCCAAACACGCCTCAAATAATTTTTAAGTGTAAGGAAGAAAAAACTCGGTTAACAGGAGCTCCTCTTGTGCCCCCTTCTCAGTGTTACTACCATTAAGCTTTTAGTCACAGAGACTAACCCTTGAACCCCCAATTTTACATGACTACTGGGTATTTACCAAACTGAACCAAAGGATAAGGACTTCTCCAATTCAAGGAACAAAACTGAAGAACTCTGCACTTCTGTTCCCTGCCCCCTCCATAATTACGCACATTCCAAAAAACTACAATGTTTAATTAGAACATCCAAGTAATATATGTACAATTTTAAACCAAGTCATATATTTTACTTTGAGTTACTGACATACCAGAGGTTAAAATAAAACTTTTTCAAATATCATTAACAGTTTATACATTTTTTTACGTACAAATGTAGACTTTATTAACCTTATTACCACCAGAATTAAGAATGAACTCATTTCTAATTTTTTCCCCATGTGGAACTTTGGTAAGTGCAAATTATTTTACCTAAAAAACAACTTTGGGGCTGGTATTATTAAGCACAATTCTTTACATAAAATGTTAACAAATGTTAACCAAACTTTTTAAACACCCTTCCATTCAGTCCTTAAACTCAATAGATTCCACAACTTTATTTTAAAAAGAAATACAAAAAAAAAAAGTTGTTTTAGGGTGCCTGGTCATATTTTGACTAAAATACCTACACAAAGCCATGAGTACTTAGTTTTCAGTTTACTTCTCCATGTTGCTACCTTCACCAAATAAAGAATTCCACAAGCCTCAATTATGACCTCCCAAGCTGTGTGTCCATCAATATATACGATTCTCAAGAAAAAGTATTTTTTTAATTCATTAATTCATTGGTAAAAGATTTTCTTCTTTTAAAGTTTTACCTTAAGTTTTAAAACCTCAAAAAACTTTTCTCGATGAATAAATCCTTTGAGTAAAACAGTTGTCATCTAAGTGCACTCTCAATCATTCTCATAGTCGGCATAAAGAAGTTTTTTTTTTTTTCTGACAGTTTAAATTCCCCAAATTAATAGTCATGGATGGTAAATTTCAGACACACACACTCACAGAAAAAGAAAAAAAAAACATACCTGGTCATTTTCTAAACAGGTTTGATAGGTTTCCTTCACTTGTAAGAGTAAAGTATTTATTTATAATCTTTTAAAGCACAAGTGGCAGCCAGAACACTGGATAAATAAAAACTTGAGTTTTAAAAATCTTGCATCTTAACTCACCTCCCCATAGTTCAAGGGGACAGCACAGCGAAACTCATAGCAAATGACATTATGCAACAGGTTTTTCCTCTCCACCTTATTCATTATAGGCTCGTTAGAGGTGTGCTTTCTCCAAACAATTTGAGACACCCAGGACTTCAAAATACCAAGGATCTTTGCAGTTGGCGTTTAATAAACTTCTTTAGGATTTTAAAGTATCCATTCATTTTGTTAATCCTGGTGAAACCCTAAATGCTTTTTCTTTTTTTTAAGATCTACTTTTATTTTTTCAAGTTAATTGCCGGAAGTTTTTAGGAAATAAACCCAACATCCGAAAACTAAAGGTTTTGCATAAATATCCCCCTCCCCCGGAGTTTTATTACATGGAACTAAACTTGATAAACAGTCCCTCAGTTGTCTCCCTGGGCTTTTTATTTCTTATGTCTTACAGCTGCTGTAAATAAAGAAGTCACTGACGCACCGGGCCCACAACAGCATGACTGGGGCCCCAGATGAAAATTGAGATTTGGGGGGACGGGGGTGGTGGTGGTTTAGTTTAAGAAAGTCACCACCCAGGTGGCCTCGCTGAATACACCAAAGGCGAATTTGGGATAATGGGAACAGTCAGGCTGGGGCCCCACTTGGCAGGCGTGTTGTGTAACAATCGTGCCTGGAAGTGAGCAGCTTCGCCCGTGGAGGTACCGCGTCCCGCCGCGGCAACTCCTCTCACCGGGGCCCTTGCCGAGCCCGCTCGCAGCTGCGCGACCAGGGGCGCACGGCAGACTCCGCTCCCCGGCCGCCCGCCCCCTTCCCGCTCGGGCCGGCCCCCAGCAAGGCCTAATCCCCCCCACCCACTTTAAACGCTCGCGCAGCTGAGCAGCAGCCACCCCCACCCCGCCTTCCGAAAAGGTGGCCGGGGCTCCCGGGAAGGCAGGGCCGGTGGGGCAAGAGCGCGGCACCAGGTACCCCAGAGTCCCGGCTCGCCGCGAAGCGTCCATGCTGCCGGTGCGGACCGGCGCTCGGAGCCCCGAGCCCTCCCGCCCGCATACCCCGCGGGCCGGCCGAAGGCCACTTACTTTTGGGGCCACCGACCTCCCGACTCCCTCTGGGGGAAACGAAAGTTGTCACGACGTCTCCCCTCGGGCCCCCTCGCCTCCCGGACTTGCGAGGCGCCGCCGCGGAGCGGGGAGGGCGGCTGCGCTCCCGCTCGCGTCCCGTCCGGTCGTTCTCTTCGCCTCTTCTTTTCACTATATTATCTTCTCCTTCTCTGAGGGGTGGGTGGGGGCGGGAAGCTTAGGAAGAGAGGAAACGTTTGCAACTTTTCTTCACTCTTTCTTTCTCTTCCACCCCCCCCCCCGTCAGCCTTGAAAAAAAGTCGAAAGGGGTGAAGACCTTGGGGAGGTGAAGGTGGTGGGTCGGGTGAGAAAGTGGAGGGGGGAGGGAGAAGTGATAATAATCGTTTAAAAAGTGATTGAAGCCCCCCAAACAGTAATACACAGAAAGAGGGGGAAAGGCGGGGGGGTTGGGTGGGGGGTTGGGGAAAAAGAGAAAGAGTCGCTGGTCAGGAAACTTCAAGCGCGGATGAGGTCATTGGTTTAAAAATAAAGAGATGGCGTCACTTGAAACCAATCCCAGTGAATGAACTCAGCGGAGCCCCGGGGAAAGGAGGAGACAGGCGAGGGCAGGGCGGTGGGCGCCGGGCGGAGCCGCGCGCCCGCCCGCCCTTTCTGCGGACGCCCGAGCCCAGAGCGCGGCTCCGCGCCTCATTTCGGCAGCTCCGGGAGGGGTCAGGTCACGTTCCCTTCCAGAGTTAGGAGACTCTGAGGCAGGTTCTGCTGGCGCCGCTGGGTGGAGCCCAGGCTGCCCGTGGAGGCGGCCCCGCGGCCTCTTCTTTCCGCACCCGTGCGCCCGCAGCCCACGCCGGGCTCCAGGCCCCGAACCTCGAGGTCCCCTGTCTCCTTCTGAGCTGCGTGCGCCTCCAGCGCTGCGCCTAACAGATATTTAAGGGTTTTTCCCCTACGGAGGAGACGCAGAGCCCTTTCCCTCTGCTTTGGGTTGTTTCCAGCTGCCTCGCCAGCGTAAAGAAACGCCAACAATGATTTTAAGAATTACAATTGCTCTTTAAATGGTCTAATAAACCCAAAACGCAGTACTTTTGCCCGTCTCTTATGAAAGAGAAATTACAGGTACTTTTAAGAAATCACACCAGTGTTGCTAGGCATTCAGCTATCTATTTGTGTTAGTTATTGAAAGCCCGCACACGAATGATCCTAAATCATTTTACTTTGGCAAACAAATAGGATGCTGTGAGCAGCCTAAAATTCTCCTTAAAACTGTTTCCTACATCTGGCAGCACAGAATCACCTTTAAATCACACCAGGATTCACTGCCTTCTAAGATGTGGGAGTTCTTTTTATTTTAACTCCGCATACATAATGCACTTTTTAATTTGAATTCATTAAATAGCTTTATTTAAGAGGACATTACACACCTTGGAAAACTAGAGACCCAGAGGTGGTGACAAACCAGGGCTTGGAATCACTGACTAGGACAATAGGAGCTTTATGCAAGTGTTCTTTGAGCATTTGAGCATGAAGCTGCTTCTACTGAGAAGTACTCACGTGGATATCACATAACAAAGATGTGATTAATGACGGAAAAGCACACTGCGAGTGGACTGCTCCGTGAGCCAAAGTTTATGTGTAGGAATAATCTACTTTTTAAAATATTCCGTTAGCAATGTACTGGGTCAGGGATACTGGTCCCTAAATGCATCTTTGTTGTGGGATATCCGTGTGAACACTGCTTAAGGGACTTTTTTTCAATTGGTAAAAATTGAGAAGCAGTTCTTGGGTAGGTTAGAATGATAACACATCTCTGTTACTGCTTTTCTTTTTTAAAATCCTGCAACTAAAGCATTATTACTGATAATTTTTTAAGGTTAGTATTATGGGGATGTCACTTTGAGAATTAAGGCACACCTGACGCAAGCCATGGTGTTTTCATTGCCTCATAGGAATTCGAAAGCTGGACACTGAATAAGGAAGACCAAAGAAGAATTGATCCCTTTAAATTACGATTTTGGTGAAGAATATTGACGGTACTATTGACTGCCAGAAGAACAGAACAAATCCATCTTGGAAGAAATATAGCCAGCGTTCTCCTTAGAATCGTGAATGGTGAGACTTCAACTCATGTACTTTGAAAGTTATCTGGAAGGACCAGTCCCTGGAGAAGGACATCATGTTTGGTAAAGTAGGAAGTCAGTGAAAAAGAGATGGATTGACACATTGGCTATAACAGTGGGCTCAAGCATAACAACGATTTTGAGATTGTGAGGATGGCGTAGGACCAGCTGTGTTTCGTTCTGTTGTACATAAAAAAAAAAAAAAAACCTCTCACTGCCCTAAGTGGGTCCCGACTCATGGTGAGGCCTCCTTGGGTTTCCGAGGCAGTGTCTCTATGGAAGCAGATTGCCCAATCTTCCTTCAGAGGAGTGGCTGGTGAGTTTGAACCACTAGCCTTCTAGTTACCAGTCAAATGCCTTAGGCACTACACCACCAGAGCTCCCCTGTTGTACATAGGGTCACTCATATAAGTCAGACCTGATTCAAGGGCACCCAAAAAACAACAACATTGTGAGGTGAAAGGAACCATGGTGGCACAGTGGTTAAGTGCTCAGCTGCTAACAAGCTGAAGGTGGGAGGTTGGAACCCACCAGCCACTCCTTGAGAGAAAGATACGTCTGCTTCTGTAAAGATTGTTGTTCTTATGTGCCTTTGAGTCAGACCCAATACATAGCGACCCCTCCTTGGGTTTCTGAGGCGGTATAACTATGAAAGTAGATTGCCCAACCTTCCTTCTGAGGAGTGGCTGGTGGGTTTGAACCGCCAGCCTTCTGGTTAGCAGTCAAGTCCTTAGGCACTATGCTACCAGAGCTCCCAACAGTCTTAAAAACGCTATGAGACGGTTCTGTTCTGTTCTATAGCATCTTTGTGAGTCAGAATCTACTAAATGGATATGGCTTTTTATTGTGGGAACTTCAGGCAATCCTTTTAAAGGAAGAATAGGAGCCCAATTAGGAGCTCTGGTGGTGTAGTGCCTACGGCATTTGACTGCTAACCAGAAGACTGGCGATTCAAACCCACCAGCCACTCCTCAGCAGGAAGGTTGGGCAATCTACTTCGTAGTGATAGCACCTGGAAAACCCAAGAGGGGTTGCTATGAATCGGATCCGACTCGATGGCAGTGGGTTGGATTTGGGTAGGAGCCCAATTGGAGATGGGAGACAGATGAGCAATCCAGACTGCAAGAGAAGCCTAAAGGTCACAAATCCAAAGGCACTAGTAGCCTCTGCCTTTGACCTCTTTAGCCTCCGCTCAACGGCAGTGCGTTGTGTTACCTTGTGTTGAGTTTTTGACCTCTTTAAAATTTTTTCAGAGGGGAAGTTTCTCCCACTTCTCCCTGTCCTCTGGTGGCCAGGAGATATTACTGCAATTTCCTGGGGATTACCTGTAGCCTGCAAGTTACCAGTTGCTGTTAAGTCGATTCTGACTCATGATGACCCTATGTTTGTGTCAAAATATAACTATGCTCCATAGGGTTTTCAGTGGCTGATTATGGGGAAGTAGATCGCTAGGCCTTGCTTCCTGAGGCCTCTGGGTGGATTGTAACCTCCAACTTTTTGAATAGCAATCAATTGCATTAACCATTTGTATTCTAAAACAGCTTCCAGCAAATTGAGAGAGATGAGTAAATGCTAGATAAACCAACGGCAGATGAAGTGCTCATATACTTAGGGTACCAGCCAAGCTGAGGCTCCAAGATTTTACCATCGGATAATCTAGTATATCTACATGTGTGATTTAGTATTGTTTTTCATTAGAATTAAGTATGGGGGAGGTACACCATAATCTTTAATGCTTAGACCCTCTTAAAGGTTTGTTGTTGTTTTTGTTACTGTTTGCACCACCCAGAGCTAAAGGGAATGAACAGGGCTATTCAATTCAGCTCATGGTTAGTGAACAGATCCTATATGTCAGGTGCTTCCACGCCCATGAGCTGGGTCAGGGCATAAGCAGGACTTCAGAGGAGATGGAACAGCTCATTTCCGCAAGATCCACCCCAAAGAAAAACAAACCCACTGCCATCAACTTGATCCTGACTCATACAGACCCCCACTGGGTTTCAAGTCTGTAAATCTTTACAGAAGTAGATTGCCTCATCTTCCTGCAGCTACGCAGTTGGTGGGTTTTAAACCCCCAACCTTCTGGCTAGCAGCCAAATACCTTACCTACTACACAACCAGCCAGTAAGTATAAAGTCAAGACCTGATGTAAGTAAGTATAAACCAAGGCCTGATGACTCCAAGTATCATGTTCTTTCTAATACACTGCCCTGCAGGGGTGTCTGTAATTCCTTCTCAGCTAAGAGAGAGTTGATGTGAACCTCAACAGCAGCGCCAATGACTAGCCCCTATGTGAGGCTTGGACTTAGAACTAGCATTGCTTTCACTTAATTCAGGCCCCTATTCAGAGATTTCCTCATCTCTGGAGGTAAAAAGGAAATACCATACCATTCTGTAAAATACTAGGTAGCCACTTAGGCTCTCCTCAGCCTGGGAGTAGTCCACTGGGTCTAGTTCCTGAGCAATCAAAGAGACATTGCCACTCATCTATGGGACTTGCAGTCTCTCTGTGATTCACATGTTATTCCTCCAGTAAATGTGCCCTATTCTTAATCCACATGGTCTCATTTATTTTATTTTATTTTACCTTTACTTTCACTAAGTTAATACGTGTTTACCCTCTACTTAGTGGTTTACCCTCCCTTCTCTCCCTTCCCCTGGTAACCATCAAAGAATACTTCTTCTTCTTCTTCTTTTGCCTCTTAAAGTTTTAATCCATACCTGGATGAAGTTTATCATTCATTCAACAAATAGTGATTGAGTGCCTGCTACCAGTATAGTTATATGGTTATAAGCAATATGCTTATAAATTGGACAGGCAAAGTCTCTTCCCTCCTGGAACTACTATTCTAGTGGGGAAAGAAGAAATAAATAAGTTAAGTAAACAAAAATAATGACTAGGACTGTGACAAGATGGGCTATATATAGGGAGGAAAAACTGGATGAGGTAATAAAGAATGGCAGAACGGGTCAAACGTGGTTGGGGAAGGTATCCATGGGGAGAGGACATTTGAACTGATGCCTGAAGAATGAGAAGCAAGCAGGGAAAGTAGACACTTTCTTGAACTTGCTAGAAACTTAATCTTCCCATCAACATTCTGAGACACTTCAACAGGAACAGAGTGACTTATAGAGAGTTGGAATGTTCCAGGAGCAGAGAGAGGCCACTGGGACTCAACGGTATAAAATGAAGGCAGGAAGGAACCATACCATTCAGGATCTTATAGCACATGGTAAGGAATTTAGATTGTATATTAAAAGATTTAAGCAGGTTAGTACATGATCTGATTTATGAAGAGGATATTTGCAAATAAACATAATAGATTAGTTTTTAAGAGAGTTTTACTAATAATATTAAATATTTCTTATTTAATGAGCAGCCCCTTTTCCAACAGGAAGGGATTGTTTTCGATATTTTAATGAACCTTTAGCACTTCCTTCGATGTCCCAAAATCAAGAGTTCTTACCCTGTGGTTGTTGGGTGACATTGAGTCAATTCCAACTCATAATGATCAGAGTAGAACTGCCCTCTCGGGTTTTCTTGGCTGTAATCGTTACAGAAGGAGATCACTATGTCTTTCTCCTATGAAGTCGTTGAGCAAGTTTGAACAGCCAACCTTTCAGCTCACAGCTGAGTGCTTAACCACTGCACCACCAGGACTCTTTTTGTTCTTAGCCAGAAACAAGACTTTAAACCAGTTATTCTCAGTTAGTAATGGCCAAAGAGTGAAACCAGAACAGACCCGAATTTGTAAAATGTGGGTACACCAGAATGACAACCGGAACAGGAAAAATTATGGGTCAACACCCTGCTAGAAACTTAATCTCTCTCCTAGAAAACAAGGGCAGTATGCACATTGCATAGCAATCAAATCTTGAACAGCAGAGTCTCAAATAATTGTGTCCGGCTCAAAGATGGCAGCTGGCCTACCGCATCACTTTGAATGGGTGTCACTCTTCACAGACCTAGATCCAGTCTCCCACATCAGGCTCCTGAAAGGGCTCACTACACCTCTTCCAAATTTCCCATTCCAAGGTTTTAACCCTTAATTTTTCCTGTTCTAGTTATTGTTCTGATATGCCCACATTTTACAAATTCAGGTCTGTTCTGATTTTGCTGTGGTGGCCATGACTGAACCATTTTGAAATGGTTCAAAACCCTGCCTAGAATTCATGAATTCCTAAGGGGAACATGAATGAGCTTCAGAGAGTCTAAGGGCCTCCTAAAACTTTGTGCATATTAGCTTATGTGTGTTTTTCTAGCTTTCAACACATTTTCAAAGGATTTTGTCACACACACATACAACAGAGTAAATAGACTTCGTGTTTAAGACTTAGTTATGCTTTTTGAATAGTATAGTGAAATCTATGAGAGCCAGAATTTGATGAGACCACCTTATTTTTCTGGGTCTCACAATTTTTCCACTTTCAAAAGCATGAAGTCTTAACCACTCTTCTGTTGCTTTCTATCAGTGGGAAATATTTGAGTTGTCTTTCTCTGACAGGTTTCTGCCTTATACAGGGTTTCTGCTTTCATGGATTTTACTGTAGTTGCTGCTGTTGTCCTAGGGCTCTTGACACTATAGAAATGAATCACACTTCTGGAAAGAAGAAAACTCTGTCTTCAAGGAGGTGACATCATGTTGGAAGAGGACAGAATTTGCAGCAGAGTAGGAAGGGATATTCTAAGAGTTTACCACTGATGGAACTTCTTGGAAGAAAATTTTTACTTTTGTAAATGTAAGAACTAGAAGATACCTAAAACATTACTTGGTCCCATTCCACTCACTTTACATATAAAAATATGAAGGTCCAGAGAGGTTAAGTGGATTGTCTAAGGTCACACAGCTAGTTAGGGACTAAACTGGGAAAAGAAACCGTTCTCCCAACTCTCAGTACAGCACTCTGTGCTACTCACCTAAAGGCTTACAAGGAAACTGGATCAAAGAGTGAGCTTATAAGTTTAATAGGAATCTAGTGTTCAATTTCATTTCATTCAATTTAAACAAATAAATACTAATTCCTAAGGAATTGGGAGGAAAGAAAGAAGTAAAAGGGTTCAAAAACATGTAAGATCCCATCTCTGAAAATAATGGAAAACCTCAATGTCAAGGCAATATGTACAACCAAGAAAGAGTATATAGCAATAATATTCTTTAGCAATAATGTATGTCTGATATTTCTTTGGCAGAGTCTTATTCACCTCTTCTCTAACCCTTCCCAATAACAGAGAAATGCCTCCTGAAAGGGAAGCTGAGCTCCCATCTTCCCCCTAGAAATAGTTACACTGCTATTGTCTCCTCTGGCCCTGACAGTTTGGTGAAGCACTGGGGAGAAGAATTAACTTACAGCAGATCTTTTATCTTCATGGGCTTAGTTAGACAAGCTCTAGGGACAGCCTTTTTATCCTATTGCTAAATGTCAGAATTACTGAACAAACTGCAAAACATTTCGATATTGGCTGAAATTTGGAGGATACATTACCTCTTGAAATAAATGACCTGTTACCTAAAGTTTAGAGATGTTCTTATTTTACAATTTTGTTTAAATTGGTTATTAACCTGTGTAGGTAGAGGTCAGAGTGATTCTTTAAGAATGAAGACTCTTCTTTGGAGCAATGAGAGATAGTAAAGATTTTGTTTATTCTTAAAGGACTTAGGTTTAGCTCTGGAGATAGAAAGGAAGCATTCTGAAAGGTCAAAAGTTTTTAGATAAGACCTTTAGCTATTAAAATTTTTTTTTAAAAAAAAAAAAAA
>NW_006922075.1:459977-480548 GCF_000298275.1 Orycteropus afer afer | reverse complement strand
TATGCACAGGGAGACAGCTCAGGGGGCAGGAGTGTATGGGAGGAAAGGACACAGGGAAGAGGTAACCATCAGGAGGAAATGGGAGGGGAACTGTTGCATTGTGGTGAATTGTAGTCAATGTCATGAGACAAAGTGTATGTGAACTGCTCTATGGAAAGTTAATTTGCTCTGTAAACTTTCACCAAATCACAATTAAAAAAAAAATATGTAAATAGCCACAATAAGTTACAAAAACTAGACCATTTTTCACATATCAATTTGGCAAAGATTTTAAAAACAGGTAATCTCAGAATAGGGATGAGAGTGGAAGAAACAGATTTTCTCAATACCACTGTTGTTGTTAGGTACCATCAAGTCAGCTTTGACTCATAGCGACCCTGTGTACAACGGAACAAAACACTGCCTGGTCCTGCACCATCCTCACAATCCTTGCTATACTTGAGCCTATCATTGCAGCCACTGTGTCTATCTTATTGTGGGTATTCCCCTTTTTCACTGACTCTTTATTTTAGCAAGCATAACATCCTTCTCCAGGGAATGGTCCCTTCTAACAACATGACCAAAGTAGGTGAGATGGAGTCTGGCCATTCTCTCTTCCAAGGAACATTGTGACTGCACTTTTTCCAGGACAGATTTGTTTGTTCTGGTTGTTGTTGTTATGTGCTGTCGAGTTGGACCTGACTCATAGCAACCCCTCCTTGGGTTTCTGAGGCAGTATCACTACAGTAGATCGCCCCATCTTCCTTCCGTAGTCCATAGTATTTTCAGTATTGTTCACCAATACCACAATTCAAAGGCATCACCTTCTTCAGTCTCTCTTATCCATTGTCCAGCTTTCATATGCATATGAGGCCATTGAAAATACATGGCTTGGGTTAGGTGCACTTTAGTTTTCAAACTGACACCTTTGGTTCTTAAAACTTTAAAGAGGTTTTTTGCAGCACACCTGTCCAGTGCAATACAACATCTTATTTCTTTACTCCTGCTTCCATGGGTGTTGATTGTGGATCCAAGTAAAATGAAATCTTTGACTACTTCAGTCTTTTCTCCATTTATCATGATGTTGCTTATTGATCCAAACCAAAAAACCAAACTCATTGCTGTAGTGACCCCTCCTTGGGTTTCTGAGGTGGTATCACTACAGAAGTAGATTGTCCAACTTTCCTTCCAAGGAATGGCTGGTGGGTTTGAACCACCAGCCTTCTGGTTAGCAGTCAAGTGCCTTAGGCACTACACCACCAGAGCTCCCACTTATTGGTCTAGTTGTAAGGATTTTTGTTTTCTTTACATTGAGGTATAATCCATACTGAAGACTAGTCTTTGATCTTCATCAGTAAGTGCTTCAAGTGATCTTCACTTTTCACAAGCAAGGTTGTGTCATCGGCATAGTGCAGATTGTTAGTGAGTCTTCCTCCAATCTTGTGCCACATTCGTCTTCATATAGTCAAGCTTCCTAGATTTATATTTTGTACATTCCACACTCTGATTATTAATGGATGTTTGCAGCCGTTTCTTCCCATTTTGAGTCTTGCCCCATCAGCAAATGAAGGTCCCGAAAGCTTTACTCCATCCACGTCATTAGGGTCACCTCTACTTTGAAGAGGTAGCTCTTCCCTAGTCATATTTTGCATGCCTTCCAACCTGAGGGGCTCACCTTCTGGCACTATATCAGCTAATGTTTCAAGGCTATTCATAAAGTTTTCCAGTACTATATGAGACAGTATTTCACAGCTACTCACAAGGTTTTCACTGGCTAATTCAGAAGTGATGGTCCCATCCTTCTTCATAGTCTGTCTTAGTCTGGAAGGTCTGCTGAAACCTGTCCACAATAGGTGACCCTGATGGTATTTGAAATGCTGATGGTACAGCCTCCAGCCTCACAGCAATATGTAAGCCACCATAGTACAACAGACTGACAGACAAGTGGTGGCAATACCACTGGTGAAATATAAACTGTTATAATTATTCTGTAGAGCAATTTGGCAATATGTTTTCAAAGTTTAAAAATACATACTCAGCAATTTCTCTTTAAAAATTTATCTTAAGGAAATGATAGCACTATTTTCCAAAGACATAGGAATAAAGATGTTAATCGTAATTTTAAATAATAGCTAACATTTACTGAAAACTATCTTGTTTAATCCTTACAACTATTACTATCCCTATTTTACAGTGAATTGCCCAAGGTCACAAAGTAAATGGAAGAGCTGGTACTGGAATTACATATACTACACATCTAAGAAGAAACAAGATCATAGGGACCTTAGAAGCTACGCCAAAGGGCTTGGACCTTATTCAAGGTAAACAATAGGGGAGCCATTAGATAGAATTTAAGTAGGAAATTACAGGATCAGATTTGCGTTTTGCCATGTGAAGAATGGCTTGGCAGGAAGGACATAGAGCAGTATGCGAGACTGTTATACATGTTAGAGAAGTAAGTGGGAATGAAGAGAAGACAGATTCATGAGATATTTATAGAAACTAGAACCAAGAGGAACTGGTAACCAATTACATATGAGCAGTTAGGGTGGGAGGCAGTATCAAGGTATACTTCTGACTTAAGCAAATGGGTAGATGTGATGATATTTACTATGGTAAGGAGAAAGAGGAGTTCAGCGTTAGGCATGATGAGTTCAGGATGCCTGTTGAAGGTCAAGAGGAGAAGGCCATTGCATTTATGAGTTTGAAGCTCAGAGGCAGTATCTGGGCAGACAATAGAGATTTTGGATTCATTAGCCATCTTTCTTTGTAGTCATGGCCAGTGGATGAGATCACACAGGAAAAGTGAGAAAAAAATGTTGGGAATCAAGGAAATAGTGATGTTTAAAGAAGAAACAGTGAAAAGGAGCTCATAGGGAAGCTGAAAAGAGGAAACTAGAGAAGTAGAGAAAAAAGCAATGGAGATGGCTTTTACAGAAGCCAAGAAGAGAATTCTAAGCAAGGAAAGAGTGTATTTCCAGTGTGTTAATGCCTCAGAGAAGCCCCAGAAGGACTAAATATCTTTGTTAGATTTAGCAAAAAAGTGATCTTGGAGAGGGTAGTTTCACTGAAGACAATCTTGCACAGGCAAGATTGCAGTGAGTTAAAAAGGAAATGAGCAAATGGAAACAGTGAAATAAAAACTACTCTTTGAAGAAGGTTGATGGTTACAGAGAAAAATAGGATACTGCTACTTAGAGACAGATGTAAGACAATTAGGCAGTACAGAGATTCTAATAACCTGGTAACCTGCCTAAGGTTTTGTTTTGTTTAAACCAAGCAATTCATAATAAACAGGTATTAGAGAAGTAATGTAAGAAATGAGAATTTCTCAGTTGCAATATTAAGAAAAGTGTAGAAGGACTTGTGTTATCTATACCCTAGAAAGACTTATGTTATCTATACCTAAACTTCAATATAGAACACACTGTCTTAGTCCGGGTTCTCCAGAGAAGAAAAACCGGTAAAGCTTATATATAGAGAGAGAAAGAAGTTTATCTCAAGGAGGTGGCTCATGCAGTTGTATAGGCTGACAAGTCCCGAGTCCATAGGTCAAATGTCAAGCGTAGCCTCAGAGGCTGATGAATCCAAGACTGGTAGATTGCAGGCTGTAAGGTTCCCAGGCTGCAAAGGCAACAAGCCCAACATTGGCAGGCAGTATGGCAGGCTGCTGGTTCAAGTCCAGATGATGATGAAACAAATGCAGAATCTGAAGCAAAAAGCCAGCGACCTTTCCCGGAGCTTTTCCATATGTATTGGAAGCAGGCCACACCCTGAAGTAAACTCCCTTTCAACTGATTGGCTGCTTATAGCACTTCTCATCATGGAGTTAATTACATTTTATCAGATCTCATCAGGGAGCATAACTACATCACAACTGCTAAACCAGTTAGAATCACGCCCCTTCCAACTTACACACAACCCTAACTATCACATACACTTTCAGGGCTTTATTTACTAAAGGTTATTTTGACAAATGTTTTAATAACTGAGATAAAATACTAACAATAAAAGAATTATTATTTCTAAGTTCTTATCTACTTATCTGTTAAAAGGCTGAGAAATAGTTTGTAATCAGAAAAAATGAGGGTGTTGGTAGAAGAAAAGAGAAAATAAAATGCTAAAAAAAAGTTTACCAAATAATAACATTTTTCAGTTGTTATTCATAACTCACCAAAAACGTAAATATAAGTAGTGAATCCCTGCCCAGTGTTTTATTCTGCCTCTAATTATCCCAAGGATTATATACAACTGTCACAAATTTCAGAATAAAATTAAGTTTAACTTAGTTTAGTAGATAAAGAATTTATAGCACCTTTAAGAGAAAATCTATGCGGGAATTGAAATGGATGTTATAATAACCAAAAAAAAAAAAAAAAAAACCCTGTGAACTGCTACTTATAAGTGAATTTTGGTTTTTCTTATCTGACCCTAAAGGGAAATAATTATAATAAATACAGTGTTGCCCTTTTTTTTCTGACACAAAGAATGTGTAAAAAATAATTGATAACTGTTTGTAAAAGCCGGTGATTTTTAAATGTTTTTTTCACTTTCTGAGTAAACATAGATTATAGTGTGCTTGGTATTAAAATTTGCTGTGACTTTCTAGACTACTAATGACAACATTCAATACAAATTCATGTTTATAAATTTAAAAATTAACTTTTAAGAGCACGTTAGCTGGTGACTTTACCTCTTGTTCAGTACCTCTTGTTACCCAGCAAGGTGGGATGTTGTTGTTGTTGTTATGTGCCGTTGAGTCAAACCCGACTCATAGCGACCCCTCCTTGGATTTCTGAGGCAGTATCACTACGGAAGTAGGATTGCCCAACCTTCCTTCCGAGGAGTGGCAAGGTGGGATATTCTGACCAAATAGCAAATACTATTTTGATTAAAAAAACATTTTTTTTAAATTTGTGTAAACTCATGTTTTTAAATGTTTCAAACAAGAGATATATTCTTCTTTAGGTCACTGAGTTTTAGGAATATCTCAAACAACTGCAATAAAGAACCTAGAACTTAAAAGATATTTGGAAAATGAACTAAGATCACCATGTCAAATTAAATATATAGCTAGCAACTCTTTTGTACAAGGTATATGTATGTTATGGGATTTTTAACTATGCTCACAACCCTCAGAACTAGTTACCATTCTTATCATCCCTATTTTACGGTTAGGGAACTAAAGCTGAAAGAGGTAAAGGGTTTCCCCAAAGACACACAGCTAATAAATTGCAAGCTAGAACTTCAACTTAAGTTTTTCTACAGGGAGATTTTGTTGAGAAGATAAAAATATAAAAGATAGATGGTTCAAAATAACATTAAAAGTAATGTTATATCTTAGGATGCACTTCTGGGATTATTGCTCCAATTAACATTCATTTATGCACTACAAAAGTTGGAAGAAATGAGAGCTCACTGAACTGGGGCAAAAGAGTTAGCCAGCTGCACATTCCAGCTCTGCCACATTCTGGCTCTTTTACTTGAGGGAAACTTAGTTTCCTCATCTGTGTGTTTAAAATAATTAATACCAACCTTCCAGAGTTGCTGTGAGGCTTAAATGAAGTACGTAGTAGAGCACCAAGTACAATGCATAGCTAAAAACAAACAAACAAACCCCACTGCCATTGAATCAATTCAAACTCATTGCACCCCCAAGATTTCTAATGTAAATCTTTATGGAACCACAGAATGCTTTGTCTTTCTCCCATAGAGCAGCTGGTGGGTTCACACTACCAACCTTTCGGTTAGCAACCCAGTGCCTTAAACACAGCACTACAAGAGCTCCTATTTTCTAAATACCAATTCCTTCCTTCTTAGGTCAACTTATATGTCAAACTCACTTAGATATGGAGTGATAGATTGCATTGGGATATTAAAAGAGAATAGGGAAGCTTATTCCAAGAAGGGGGGGGGGACGGGGAACAGGCATAGCAGGGGACAAAGGTGTTTTAAATTAACTGTAGCAAAACATTTGTATTTAATAGTATATAATAAGCCTGGGAAGCAGTTTGGGGCCAGATTACATAGTGGAACCTTTATACTATAAGTGGCAAGGAATGGTGGAAAGTTTTGTTCTTTGTTAAATTAAGCCTTCTTGACCTTATTTTCTATTATAAAGCAATATATGTATTCATTGTACAAAGTCTGTAAATTATGGAAAAGTATAAAGAAGAAAATACAAATCAATTTATTCAGTGGTTACTTTCATAGATTGAATTATGTCCCCCCAAAATATGTTTCGACTTAGTTTGGCAATGATGTTCAATGGTTTGGTAGTTATGTAATGATATAGTTTGCAGTTATATAATAATGTAATCATTCCCAATGATGTGATCTAATGTAATTGTCCTGTTTGTGATAGGTTGAAATCCTGACCTCTATGTGTTTAGGAGGAGCTCAGGTAGCAGAGTACCTAAGGTATTTGACTGCTAACCAGAAGGCTAGTGGTTCAAACCCACCAGCCACTCTTCAGAAGGAAGGTTGGGCAATCTACTTCCATAGTGATACTGCCTCAGAAACTCAAGGAGAGGTCGTTATGAGTCGGTCTGACTGAACGGCACCACATAATAATAACAACAACATGTGTTAAGGTGGCAGGATTAAGTTATGTTAATGCAGATTAGGTTATGTTTGTTACGTTTATGAGGCAGAATTAGGGTTGAGTACGATACACTCAAGTCACAGCCCTGATCCAATGTAAGTTTACCTACGGTGTGGCCTGCATCACTTTTTTTTTTATTGTGATTTACAGTTTACAGAGCAAATTCATTTTCCTGCAGCAGTTCACATACAGTTTGTCTCATGACATTAACTGCAGCTTCCAACAATGCAACAGCTCTCTTCCACTTCCTCCCCATAGTTACTTCTTCCCTGTGTCCTTCCCTCCCATTCACTCCTGCCCCTGAGCTGTCTCCCTGTGCATATACAGTCCTTCTGTTCTCCCATGATTGATCTCTCCAAGGAGTGTATCTACCTAATGTAAATGTTCTTTACTCAGTATTTTTGTTATGGCAGTACTAGATAACTAAAACATTACCTTGGGAGATAGATACATGTTTTAATTTTTATATCCTTATGACATTCTGAGTAAGTTTTTACCTTGCACTTTTTTAATTTTCATAATGATAATATCAAAAACAAAAACCAAAATCACTGACCTCTAATTGATTCAACTCATAATGACCCAGTTTACAAATATGCAGAAAACACTAAACACATTTCCATTACTGTTCTTTGTATGCAAAGATTTTCCTCTAAAATACAGAGTTCCATATTGGGATGATTGGATAACTAGTGAAAGCTTCCCAGTGCTGGAACAAATGAAGTTTGAGCTACACATTTATAGAGTAAAATGGTTGATTAACTTTTATTATGTATTTTGTCCTATAATTGCAATGTGTAGTTTTAACTTTTTTTTCTCTCTTATTCTTATTATAATGAAGTTATTTTTCTTAAAAAAAAAAAAATCACTACCATCACACTATCTAAAGATATCTTCTTGGGACATTTGAGTGTATCATTTCTAGATTAAAGGTTCAAACTCGGAAATGGATGAAATAAAAATGGGATTTTAGGAGCTCTGGTGGCATAATGCCTAAAGCATTTGATTGCTAACCAGAAGGCTGGCAGTTCAAACCCACCAGCTGCTCCTTGGAAGGAAGATAGGCAATCTACTTCTGTAGAGATACCACCTCAGAAACTTAAGGAGGGGTCGCTATGAGTTGAAATGGACTCGACAGCAGTGGGTTTGGGTTTTTTTTGGTTTAGTCCGGCCAAAGCATGTTAGAAAGATCTAAAGAAGGAGGTCGTGAAACAAGGGAGCTCATATAGGGCTACAGAAGCAATTCAAGAATAAATAAAAAAGAGGCAAGACCAGTACAGTAGCAATGGACATGAAACAATACAGTAGCAATGGAAAGCAACATATGCAAGAAATATGCAGAGAGGGAATTGATAGGACTTGGTGATTCATTAGCTTTGGAAGATGAAGGAGATATATAATGAAAGATGATGCTAAGGTGTCACTTCAGCAATTTACATAAGCCTCAATTTCCTCATCTATAACGTAGGGATAACAATTGTAGCTTCCTCATAGGCTTGTTGGGAGGATTAAATGGGTGACATCTTAAATGCTTAGCACAATACTTGGAATGTATACTAAGTGAATGTTAGCTGTTATTGTTTTCATAGGTGTTGAACCTAGATGACAAATTGTAATAAAATTATCAAAAGGAATAGAAAAGTCTGCATAGAGACTGGATTAGGGTGTGGAAGGTGAGTTTGAGTTATACTTTAGACATATTGAATTTAGGTTTATAATGGGCAGTCAATTGAGAATGTTCAGCAAGAAGCTACCACTGGCCAGTGATATTTTGGATGATAGTTACATTCTAGCAAGATTCCATGTTCATGAGAAGCAGACATGTGAAGAGTGGATACCACTACAGAGTATTATCTGCAGCTCCCCCCAGTCCCTATTTAAGTAGCAGAAATTATGTGAATTAATGAGCAATCTGTGTTATTGACTTCCTGGCTGAATAGTGCTCCAGGGAGAACAGATGCCAAAGTAGTGAAGAACCTAGGCTTTGGAACCAGACAGATCTACTTGATGCCCAACTCTTCTACTTACTAATTTTCTGATCTCAGCCAAATTAATTTGCTAAAACTCCATTTTCTTGTTTATAATATAGAATAGTAAAAATTTCCACCTCACAAGGTTGATGAGAGGATTTAATGAGAGAGTGTTTAAGTGAAACCCTTTATAAACTATAAGATGTGAAATAAATATCAAGTAATGCTATTAATTTGTCTCCCTTTGAGGTTATGAGTTATATTTTTTCTCCATCCCTCATGGTGCCAAGCATGAGATGCAATCCCTACTAAGTGTTGATTGCTTTTTTCCCCCTGACTTTGGTTTCAACCTCTCCTCATGTGTCAATCCCTTTTGAAACGGTGTTGGCCAACGTTGTATGAAATTCCAGAATGCCAGGCGGCATCTTTGGAACAAGATGGTCTGTCAGTCTTTGCTTGGAAAGAACTGTATTAGTGTTCTATCACTGCTGATAATAAACCATCACAAACTGGCTTAAAACAACACATTTATTATCTTAAAGTTCTATAGTTCAGAAGCCCAAAATATGTCTCATTGGGCGAAAAATTGGGCTGTGTGCCGTTCTAGAGGCTCTAGGGGGAGATCCATTACCTTGCCCTTTCCAGCTGCTAGAGGCTGCCTGAATTCCTTGGCTCATGACTGCCTTCCTCCATCTTCAAAACCAGCTACAGCTGCTTGAGTTCTCATTATCACCTCTCTATGGTTCTCTTCTGCCTTCCTCTTCCCCTATTAAGGAACCTTGTGATTATATTGAGCCCACCTGGATAATCCAGACAACTCTCCTAATTTTAAAGTCTGCTAATTCGTAACTTTAATTCCCTCTGCAAACTTAATCTCCCCTTGGCATGTACCTAACATATTCATAAGGTTCAGGGATTAGGATGTAGGCATTTCCAAGGAAACACTATTCTGCCTACCATATACCCTCCAAAAAGAGAGCTCCAGGGGTGGTTGCCCTTGGTTTGTCCCTCTGCTTTGTAGGACCAATGATGAACCATCAATCATGATTTGATCATTATAATAATCATAATTAGAGGATGTTTCATCCCAATATTTTTCTTCTGGTCTAATCCTGATTCTGCCTCATATTTAGAGAGGTGTGTGTTGCCAAACATAATGAATATGAATGAACTAAAAAAATTAAAGAAATAAATGATCCTGGTAAATACCCTCCAGCATAGGAAAGAAAGGTTTATAATCGATCATTTATAAATGATATGAATGTCCATTTATTTCTGAGACTACACCACTTCCACATGTTCACCTTGATCATTACTAATATGTTTCTTATTTCTTTAACAGAATCTCAAGAGTAGTGTTTTCATTTTAGTTCCAATTGATTAATGACAGCAGAGTATTTCTTAAGACAGGTGAAAAATATCAGGTTACAAGGCAAAGCATGTAAATATGTCAGAGACCTGGGATCTTTTATTTTTTTAAGGGGTAAAGGCCGTGAGTTCTACTTTAGGAGTTCCCAAAGCTCAAAAACTGTGGTTGGAAATAAACCCATCTCTTAAGTTGTTTCACCTCTGAAGTGTATAAATGTACTTGAAATAAATTTTTCCAAATCCTCAATTTACAAAATGGATCATTTCCACATTGAAAATAATTTTAATGGTTGACCTCATTTTCTGATGGGTAGGAGGCTAGCCTCAGAATGTGATTTAAAGACATTTAGCTCAAAAAACAGAGGCTAGCACTAAATTATTTCATAACTTTGGATAGGACACTCAGGAGAAGGGAAAAAGAGAACAAACAAGTACCAAGCATCTATTATTGCTTAGGCCTATGTTTACAGATGTCATCTCACTTAATTCTCACAACCACACTAATAGGCAGTCATTATTATCCCCACTTTAAAGACGAGGAAATTGAGGCTCTGAGATGTTAAGTGACTTTCCTGCAGTCACACAACTAAGAAGTAGTAGCATCAGGATGAGCATTCAATTCTACCTGACTCCGTGGGCCCCAAGTTTTCTCATTTAGAAAATAAGGGAGTTGAACCAGATGGTCTTTGATGCCTCTAACAGCTGCAACTGTGTGGCCTTCATATTTGGGAGGGGAAAGAGGAATCATAGAAGGGGTCTCAGGTAGCAGGCCAGAGCATGTTTCCCTCCTAAGCAGGAAGGAGTCCTTGGTAGTACAATGGTTAATGTGTTTGGCTGCTAATGGAAAGGTTGGTGATTCGAGTCCACCTTGCTTCAGAGGTGCCTCTGAAGAAAGGCCTGGAGATCTACTTCTGAAATATCAGCTGTTGAAAACTCTGTGGAGCAGAGTTCTACTCTGACACACTTAGAGTCACTATGAATCAGAATTGACTTGATGGCAACTGGTTTAGTTTTTTGTCTTAATTGGGAAAGCACCGGAACCATGTGTCCTACCTGTATTGTTTTGACTTCCTGTCCTAGGAAAGGAGGTTGCTGCTGCTTCTTTAAAAAAAGAAACAGATCTTCTATATCTCCTTATGAATACACATTTCCAAAAACAAATCCATCAACACTTATTTGTGAGGATTTTATTGTGCCCAGCACTGAGTTAAATTGTATTGTGAGAAGGTCTATGTGGAACACTAAAGAAGTATAAGAAACAGTCTGTGTTCTTAGGGAACTTACATCTAGCTAGGGGGTTACAACAAACATTAAAGCAGTTGTTAAAAGACAATGCATAACTCAGAACTGAGCTGTGTAGTCCAGACAGTAGTACTATAAGAGTTCAGATTTCGAAGATCAACATAGGCTGCAGTGGCCAAAGAAGGCTTAATGAGAACTGGGGCAAAGACATTACTCTTCACCTTGCATTCTGGGCTAATCTTTCTTGGCCTTCCCTGTAATTGTGAAATCCTGATATGAACCTTTCACATAGTTTAAGCACTCTTGGCTTTGGATACTACAGTGATGTCCTTCATATTACACGTCATCTGAATGCTACTCTCCTTTATTGGCACATATGGGAGGGGTAAAACCCCAATGGTATGCAAACACTGTCATGGATACTTACTTTAAGCCATGGGAAGTTTCATGCAAAACCAGTTTCTCAATAGGGCAAATGTTGTGTAAAGGTGTAAGAAGCTTGAGAAACTAGTTAAAGGCAAAGCCTGTCACAGCAAGAACCAGGTTTGAATGAGGACACTTTTCTGTCTGTGTCAGCAGTAGTAGGCCTCCAGTCCCTCATCTGAATGGCTCCTATGCTCAAGCACTACTCCAACACCTTGACTTAGAGGCCGTGGGACCATATCCCATATATCATATTCTACTATACCCATATCCTCCTGCACCTGTCTGTTGTTGTTGTTGTTGTGTGCCGTCGAGTCGGCCCCGACTCATAGCGACCCCTCCTTGGGTTTCCGAGGCAGTATCACTACGGAAGTAGGATTGCCCAACCTTCCTTCCGAGGAGTGGCTGGTGGGTTTGAACCGCCAGCCTTCTGGTTAGCAGTCAAGTGCTTTAGCCACTATGCTACCAGAGCTCCTCTGCACCTGTCTACTATCATGTCATTCTGTTAATAAGTTGATCTAGGTTTGAAAATTTGTTCCAGAATTTTGGATTTCTCTCCACGCTCAAACAACTAACTATGTCCCTTTCTCCAAATTGACCCTAAACATAATCTGAGAATAAGATCCTAAAGATGAAATGAGATGATAAGGTAACCTAGTAGATTAAATCTTCACTATGTATTTACTGGGTGTTCAGAAATAAAGCTGAACTAAGGAATATTTTCCAAACTATTAGAAGAAACAATAAATATATAGAAAACAGTTGCTAAGTGTACTTGACAGATTATTATCAGGCAATAAACCAAGTGGAATTGGTTCAGAAAAGTAAGAAATATGTAAGTATAGAAGTAATGAGGGAAAGTTTCATGAAGACCTAATTTGAGACCGACCATGATTTGAGACCATGATTTGAGACAGAATGAGAAGGCAGGCAGGAGAAATTATAACATTCTAGAAAAGAGGAATACCATAACCAAAGGCTGGAAAAGTAGAAGATGTATTCTGGAGAAAGCCTGTCTGGAGAAAGGTTGATGTGAGTATGTGCGTAGCAAGAATTAGTGAGGAATAAGATCATATGGATAAGATAAATTCATCAACAAACTTGGCAAACATTTACTAAGTGTTGGTTAGGCACCAAGCACTGTATTATGTCTCTTACTATATAATACTAATAGCTCAGTTGTAGCTCACAGTGTGCCAGGCATTATGTTAATATATAATTTTATATATATTATTTAATTACCATTACAGAGTTATGACATGTGCACTGTCAATATCTCCATTATACAAATGAAAAAGACGAAGCTCAGAGAGGTTAATAACATGCTCTGGGTCATATAGTTACTAAGTGGAAATACTTGGATTTGAACCAAGAGAGTCAGCTCCAAGCCTGGGTTTTGAGCACACATACTAAGTGCCTTCCCATATATTATCTCATTAAATCCTCATAAAATCCCCTATGACATAGGTATTATTATCTCCATTTTACAAGTAAGGATCTAAGACGCCAAGAGTCTGTGAATTGCCCCAGGTCATTCTGCCTACAGCTGGTGTTTGAAATCAGGTGGACTAATTCCAAGTCCATTACAACTTTCCACTACAAAATAGATTCATGGTAGAAGGATCTTAAAAGGGATCAAATTAGAGGAAACTGACAGCCTGATAAGAGCAAGAAGTTTATCTTGTAAGAATAGAGAAGAAATTTAGGGTTTTGAATAGAGACATGACTTGATTAAGGTCTGGTATCAGTGTGTCGAAGGAAATTAAAGCAGGGAAAGAGTGGACACAAACACTAATTAATATTAGACGCGATAGGAACCTAGAAATGAAAATGAGGGGATGGAAGGACAGAATAATAACATTTGAAGGAAAATTTGATCATTCTTAGGTCTGAGTGCCTGAGAATGATGAAAGAGGAGATTAAGTCAAAGAGGACTTCTCTTTGATTTCTATTTGTGTCTGAACAATGACTTAATGGACTATTGACAGGAACTGAGGGGTTATAAGAGCAGCTGGTTTGTGGCATAAAATTGATGGTTGTTTTGGGACATATTGTTATCTGCTTGGCAGAACAATGGCTGGCACATGCCAGAGGAAATGATCAGTAGGCTATCAGGGACGTGGGATTGGAGCCCAGGTAGAGAGCAGAAGCTGTCATTCATATCTGACAAATGAGCTATGCAAAGACCACTGTAGGGACAGACAAGTCAGACCCCAGGAAGACAGGTGTTTCTAACAGTCAGAATAAGCTGGGAGTCAGAAGCCAGCAAAAATGCAGCGTAACAAAAGAGTAGGGCTTCAAACCAGTTAGAACTGGTTCAGTAGCGGCAAATGCAGCAAAATCAGAACAGACCTGAATTTGTAAAATGTGAGTGTACCAAAATGATAACCAGAATAGGAAAAATTACAAGTTGAGGCCCTGGAATGGGACACTCTGAAGAGGCATAGAAAGCCCTTTCAGGAGCCTAATGTGGAGATTGGATTATTGCCAGGAATGTGGAGTGTGATACACGTTCAAAGCAACGTGGTTGGCCGCCATCTTTGAGTTGGGCACAGTTGTTTCCACTGAGGCTGGTCAAAGTGCTATGCAAAATACATTCTACCCTTGTTTCCAGGAGGGAGAT
This sequence comes from Orycteropus afer afer, assembly GCF_000298275.1. Classification (NCBI taxonomy): domain Eukaryota; kingdom Metazoa; phylum Chordata; class Mammalia; order Tubulidentata; family Orycteropodidae; genus Orycteropus; species Orycteropus afer. Next base: position 466,339 of record NW_006922075.1, on the reverse strand, counting down.
GAAATTTCTAGCAAGGCATTTACCCATAATTTTCCCCAATTTGATTATCTTTCTAGTACACCCACATTTTACAAATTCGGGTCTGTTCCAGTTTTGCTTTGTTGGCCATGACTGACCCTGGAAGAACCAGTTCAAAGCCTTGCATGAGAGAACAGGCACAAGGGCAAGCCACAGGCCAAGGGCAAGAGGTTAGGGCCAGGCATAGATAAAAACTGAAGGTACACAGCAGCAAATGAGACCTCACTGATATCAAGGAGAAATGACCATCTGTTTATAATTTCCTGTCTGTTTCTAGTATTTTGGGGATGTTCCTCTATTGTAGGAACCAAACTCAGTTTAACTGGATAGAACTCTATAATCTTGAATAGCCAGGAACTTTCCAGCAGGTATTACAAGATTGACATAAACATGGGAGGAATACAGAGGTCATCAGAATGGGTCTTCTCTCGTCAAAATTTATATGCTTATGGATCTTAGAAAAATATCTAAAAGCCCACCTAAGCATCTCCTGGACTTACCGCTCCTTGTTAAAAATCTTGATGTCCTTGCCCAAGTTGATGGTGTGGTGCTGAGGGGTTGAAGGTACTCATGAAGTCATGAATGCTGTAGCTACCTAGATTCCATGTTCAGGATACCCATGATCAGAATAGCCAATTGTGGTCACATGACAATGGAAACTCCTCTTCTGGCCTTTCTGCTCCCTCTGTCCTCTTTCCAGAGCACTGGGAGGGTGATATATTAGCTACAACTAACTCCACCCTCTATGAACTCTTCTGTCTGGCAGAATTAAGAAAATGGACAGAGAGCAACTCAGTCAACACCTGGGAGGGACTAATCTGAGACAGGAACCCAGGAGTCCTGCGATTTCAGTTGTTGCATATTGCCTTTTGGATACTTACGGTTCTAGGGTCCTTTTTCTAACTAGCTTCACAGAGGTCACTTCCAAGCCTATACCCAATTGTTTCCCTATCCAATATGTACTCTGCCTAAATCAGAGGCCCTCCACAACCCAGGGCAATCCAAAGAATCTCACATACTCTTGGAAGTAGCAGGAAGGAGGTTCTCCTGAGTTTCAAATGAGGAAACAGAGGCTCAGAGTTGTTGAGTGGCTTGCCCAAAGGCATACACCTGGTTAACTGCAGAACAAGAAGGAGATCCAGGCATTCTGATCCACTTTCCAATTCTCTGTTAGCTATACAAACAGATCCTAGTTGAAATATTTGGAATTCTATTCTTATTAAAGCTTTGCTTTCTTCAATATTTGGTCTCCTTTACTGCCATTTTCTCAAGAGATGTTGAAAAGCCCGGAAATGCCAGATTAAGAGTCTAGAAGAGAATGATAACAGCAGTGTTGGAGATGGAAACTCACTGGTTACCCACAAAAACCTCCCAGACTACCTATTATGCTGTGGCTAAAACTCAGATCCATGCCCTCAGCCTTCATATTTCAGACCTTATAAGTACTAGGGCTCCTTAGTCCCTTCTGTCACTGCCCCATGTTGACCTTGATCTCTGCCTCTGATATCCTTGGCTACCAATGTCAATAGGCAGCTGGTCAGCTTGGGAGGGACCTCTAAGTGTGTGTCAAGATAGAAGAATTACAGTACAGCTCATCATAAACATCTATCAGGCAAACTTCAGGAAAAACAGGTTATTCAAGCTTGTCACCTTAAGAAAAATTGTTTTGTGTAAAGCTTGATGTGGTACAATATAGATACACAGGTTTATACACAAATTTGTTCCATTGCCTCACTCATTTTGGAAGGTATCTATAGGTCAGTTCCGCACACAAAAAGATACTTCTGTTTTGTTTTTTCTGAGGCTCATACAAGCTTTGGTTAGCTGGAGAAATGGATTATCTGTTTTCATCAAGGCTATACATCTTTTCTATGGTCATTTTCTGAGAATGCAGGGATTCAAGTGTAGAGCATCTAAGTCATAAAGTCATAGACTTTATGACTATGAGAGCTATGACCTAACTGGGATGTATAATCATCTAATCCAGCCCCTAATTTTGCAGATGAGGAAGCTGAAGTTTTCCCATTATTAGGATATTGTACTTCAACGCAGCTAGGGTTGCACTCGGGAGGTCTGGTAGCATAGTGGCTACAGCACTTGACTGCTAACCAGAAGGCTGGTGGTTCAAATCCACCAGCCACTCCTCGGAAGGAAGATGGGGCAATCTACTTCTGTAGTGATACTGCCTCGGAAACCCAAGAAGGGGTCGCTGTGAGTTGGGTCCGACTCGATGGAAAACAACAACAACAAGGGTTGCACTCATTTCTTTTCACGTCAGAATTGCACTGTTGGCTCTCGTGGAGCAGACAGTTAACCTAACCCCCATCCCCATGGTTTCATATAACTGCTACCCAGCTAGATTTTCTCCATCCTATGTTTTTATAGTATAGGTCTTAAAATCTTGTTCAGAGTTTATATTTTCCCTTTCCATTCCATTTGACCAGTTTTAACTCAATGTGCCAGTTTATGATTTGAATTTTGGTTCTGTCTTGAGCTGTGTACTTTATCAGTGTACTTAAGAAAGGGAAATACCATTTACTATTATGCATTATACTGTGTATTATCTATCTCATACTTAATAACTAAATTGTTCTAAATAAAACTATTTATGACAAGTATTTAATTTGGAATTCTTTCACCTAGTGTTTGTAGCATAGTGCCTAAGGCACTTGACTGCTAACCAGAAGGCTGGCGGTTCAAACCCATCAGCCACTCCTCGGAAGGAAGGTTGGTCAATCTACTTCCGTAGTGATGCTGTCTCGGAAACCCAAGGAGGGGTCGCTATGAGTCGAGTCTGACTCGACAGCACATAACAACAACAACAACAGGGTTTCAGGTTCTCGTGGAAGCTGGATAACTTTACTCTGTTCTTACATGAAGTTTTTCCACCACAGGGCAGGAGAATATTCTTATAGCTTGTCTCCTGCTGGCATGTGTGTGACTGGGGTAATATGTTGAAAGGCTAACCATCTAAACTCCAGAACCCAGAGGACTCCTTTTTATATCTATTTTGATGTGTAAGTTAGTGATTCGTTTTCTATTGGTCATGAAGCTAGAGGAATCAGGAGGAAATGCAGGGGTGGAAGGAAACAAAGATTTCCACAGCTCTTTTGTATACATACATATACATACATACAAATGGCCAATAAGCACATGAATCCCATTCTAGATTCAGTTCAGCTGCTACCTCCTTGGGAGACGTCCCCTGACTTATACACACTTTGCCTCAAAAATCATTTAGTCCAATTTCTAGCCCAAGTCAGGAATCCTGTGTACATCTAGGCAGAACATCATTCAAGGAATTGCTCATGACTTCACAAGGCAACTGGCCCTATCTCTGTACTGTGCTCATAGTCTGTTAAACTAGCCATAGCTCCTTCTTATTCTGTTTAATGAGGGAGTCTACAAGTTCATTTCTCCAGCTTTTCAGTGAGCTGTGTTTAAAATAGTACACACTTGAAGCGTCAAGATGATCAGAGAGTTAGAAATTGGGAGTCTGAGTGAGCAATTCTGTTAGCAAGTCCTATAGAGGTGATCTTTAGCTTTGAATTTTCAGCTGTAGCTCCATCTTGGGTGAGAATGGGAAGGAATTAGGATGAGGAAGTACTGAATTTGCCAATAAGCCATTGGCCATTTCATTCTGGTTGTAATTTCAGAACTTTATGGCTTTTTATTTGTGAATCCCCTGACCTGTGACTCATAGATATTTCATGAGGCCTTCCCAACGCCTATAGAATTCAAAAAGGGGGAAGCATGGATAGAGAGAAGATGTAGTCTATGATAAACCACATAAGGTTTAAAATTCAGTCAAAGTGACTCATAGATTACAAATGTTTCATTGGTCATGGATTGAATTGTGTCCCCCAAAAATAAGTGTCAACTTAACTAGGCCATGATTCTCAGTGGTTTGCTGTTATGTAATGATTTAGTTTGGCAATTGTCTAATGATGTGATTTGGCAATTATGTAATGATGTAATCATCCCTTGTGCTGTGATCTGATGTAATTATCTTCCATTTGTGATGTGTTGTAAATCCTGACCTCTGTGTGTTAATGAGGCAGAATTAGGTACTGTTAATGAGGATTAGGTTATGTTCACTATGTTAATTAGGCAGGATTAGGGTGGGATACAACACCCTTACTCAGGTCACACACCTGATCTCATGTAAGGGAAGTTTTCCTGGGGTATCGCCCGCTCACCTTTTATCTTATAAAACATAAAAGAGATAATAGGTGAGAGATACAATAATATAAGAGATAAATATAATATAATACAAAAATATAATACAGGAGATAAAAGGTGAGAGAAACAAACAGAGAGAGGGACTTATTACCACCAAGAAAGAAGAGCTAGGAGTGGAGTACATCCTTTGGAACCAAGGTCCCTGTGCTGAGAACCTGCTAGATCCAGGGAAAGATTGAAGCCAAAGCACTTGGAGATCTCCAAGGAATGTGGGGCCCACAGATGTTGAAAGGAGACAGGGACCTTTCCCAAGAGCTGACAGAGTAAGAAGCCTGCCCCTAGAGCTGGCATCCTGAATTTGAACCACTAGCATTCTAAATTGTGAGAGAATGAATTTCTATTTGTTAAAGCCATCTACTTGTGGTATTTCTGTTGTTGTTGTTGTTGTTGTTGTTATTTGCCATTGAATCGGACCCAACTCATAGCGGCTCCTCCTTGGGTTTCCAAGGCAGTATCACTACGGAAGTAGATTGCCTCATCTTCCTTCCGAGGAGTGGCTGGTGGGTTTGAACCGCCAGCCTTCTGGTTAGCAGACAAGTGCCTTAGGCACTAACTAAGACAGTTTTTGGTAAATCTTTCTTTTTCCAGACCAAAAAGTTATATCTTGAACTAGATACTTAGATGGGAGATACCTATTATGTGGGAGAATACAGTAAACAAAAATTGATTCAGGATCCTAAATTTTCTGGGACTGTGGGATGAGAAGCATAATGAACATGAACTTTATCTGCTCACATCAAACACAGGCTTTTTTTATCCCCCCCCAGTTTTCGATGGGTACTGCTTCTTTTTTTGTATTTTAGAAGGTTTGGTGTGGTGGCTAAATTAACACTGGGAAATTGTCTAGTAGTTCTCAGCCAAAACTTTCTTTTGGGATAACAGAGGAAGAGATTGTAATTCATATGAACAAGTCAGAGAAATGGATATAAATACAAATGTGACCAAAAGTAGTATTGTTTGCACTGTAATATTGAAAATAAAAATAAATTTAAAATTGTACTAATAATTAAGTCATTGTTATTCTGTACAAACAGAGCACACAATTAAACTTTTTATTGAAACTTGGGTATAGATCACCTGGAAAAACAGACATAAGAATAGAGTAATGAAAAAGAAGTAATTCCATTATATTTCAAAATGTATTCTAAAGCTGCACTAATTAACAAAATTGGTATAGTGCAATAGTACATCCATGCACAAAAGGACAGTCCAGAAATGGACTATTAGTATGTGTTAAAAAGAGCATTCCACATAAACAGAAAAAATTCCATAAGTGGTATTAGGATAAGTGGTTAATCTTTTAGAAAATATAAAAATAGATTCATATTTTTTTTCTCTCCACATCAAAAATAATCCAGGTGGCACAAAGATTTAAATATAAAATTCCAAAAAGTTCTAGAACAAAACTATGGATTTCTATATAATCTTCACATGTAGTAGGGTTTTTCTAAGTATGGCAAAACCTAGAAGTTATACACAAAAGATTAAAAAATATGACTACTTAAAAATGGAAACTAATAAATAAAAAAAAATACACTCAACAAAATCAAAGACAAACAAAAATTTGGGAGAAGAATCGGCAACGCATGTAACATACAATAACTAATTCCTTTAACATGTTAAGAATCTGCTACAAATCTATAAGAAAAAGACCAGCCACCCATAAAAGAAGGGGCAAAGAACATGAATGCCTCCCATTACAATAAAGAATACCAAAATTCACCGCTAATTCAATAAATACAAACTAAAATATAAATAAGATACCATTTTTTTACCTATCAAATTGGCAAGGATTTAAAAGGGATGATGAAACTTGTTGGTTGGCAAATGGAGAGACTTGTAATATTGGTGGAGTATACATTTTTGCAACTCTTTTGGGGAAATATTTAACTGTATCTGTCAAAAATTCAAATGCATATAAACTTAATCTAGATATTCCTCTTGCAGGAATCTATTCTATAGAGAAGTTTGCATAAGAACAGAAACATTTGTAATCAAGGTTGTATTTCTGCGTTGTTTAAGAAAAATAAAAAAGAGGCGGGGCAAGATGGCGGACTAGGCAGAAGGATTGCACAGACCCTCTTCAACAAAGAAAAGGGAAA
>NW_006922075.1:434382-453937 GCF_000298275.1 Orycteropus afer afer | reverse complement strand
GACACTGGGAGGAGGTAACTATGGGGAGGAAGTGGGAGGGAAGCTGCTGCATTGTAAATTTTGGTCAATGACATGAGACGAAGTATATGTGAACTGCTGTATGAAAAGTGAATTTGCTCTGTAAATCTTCACCCAAATCCTAATAAAAAAAAAAGAAAAAAGAAAAAAGAAAGAAAGAGAAGAAATAATAAAGGATGGTGATAGTGGTTCTCTACCATGATATGGAATTATATTCTAATATATGCTGTTAATTGAAAAAGCAAGTTTTAGAACAGTGAAGAAGCTATTCAATATATTTTGTGAATGAATGGACAGAGTAAAAAATGAATCAATTGTACTGCAGCCAAAGAACTTATTGATAGTAACTTTTCTTAATACAGTGACAAATTTGATAAAACTTGCATCTCTTTTAGACTCCATGTTATCTCTACCCCAATCCCAGTGGAGCAGGTACTTACCCACCTCATTATAGCGAGGTTCCCTGTAACAATTAGTTGAGTGTCAACTACACAGATGGTGCAGCCTTGCTTAGGAAAAGACTAACTTTTTTTTTTATTAAACAGTTTTGTTGTTCTTTTCTTTTCTTTTTAAATTGTGATTTGGGTGAAACTTTACAGAGAAAATTCACTTTCCATACAGCAACTTACATACACTTTGTCTCATGACATTGATTGAAATTTCCCACAATGCAACAGTTCCCCTCCCACTTCCTCCCCATAGTTATGGAAAAGGTTATCTTTTAAACACACCAAATTACCAAATATGTATCATTTTAATCTTGACAGTGTAGTTTTAAGCAGATGCTTCAGTTTTACTTCCTTTACATATTTAACATCTCTCCAAATAAGCCTAGATAGCAACCTGTTTTCTTTGGGAATTGATGAATGGGGACATAACTCATATGCCTAGTTGTATGACATTTCCAGTAACATTGTCATTTTGTTTATGGGGTGGTGGTTAAAAATATCCAGAATTTACTACCAGTGGAGTGACCACCTGTGTGCTGGAAATGTTAAAGAAAAAAAGCTGAGGAGGTAGCCCCTTGAAAAATTCCAAAGCGTGTTTCATTTCATCACCAGCCTCCCCTACAAGAAGTTTCCTCCTCCAGGCTTAGCAACAGTACCCATGGAAAGAGAAGTCTTGTTCTGTACCTTAGCACTTTGGTTGGTTATAATCTGAGCTGCCCTGAGGGCACCTGGTTGAACTGCAGAAGTAGCTCTTCCCAAACCTAAGCAACTGCAGAGTGAAGGAGCTAGGGAGGTGTCAAGCTCTGCGTCAGCGGCCAGGAAAAATATACCCTGATTTAGGAATAGAAACAAGGAAAAAAAAGAGGCATCAATGAGAGACAGGATGAGAAATGAAGAGGAAACTGAACAACTGTTAGACAGGACACTGGACAAGTTTAGTTAGCCTGCTACCAGTACCAGTTGACATTGAATCGATTCTGACTCAGTGGCAATCCCATGCGTTGCAGAGTAAAGTTGTCCTCCAAAGGGTTTTCAGTGGGTACTTTTTCAGAAGTAGATCTCCAGGCCTTTTTCCTGAGGCATCACTGGGTGCATTCAAACTGCTAACCTTCTGGTTAGTAGCTGAGCACTTAACTGTTTGTCCCATGCGGGGATTCTTACTCTCACATAAATTCATGTAGGTGGGGGAGACCTTGGGGAGGATAAGGAGGTATGATCTTGTTCTCTAGAAGATGTGACCGGGCAGGAAGGAAGCAGGCATATATCTGAACCTTTGCTGCAGCAGCAAGAACACAGCAACAAATTCCAGGCTGAGGGGCAAAGGAGGCTATCTTGGGGAAACACCAGAAATTCTGAAGTTTTCCAAAGCAAAACAAGCCAGGGAAATTCTTAAAGAAGCAGGGAAAGGATAAATGCCTCCCAGGACCTAATGTGTTTAGGAAAAAAAAAGAGAAAAAAACAACAGAGCACAAGAACCCGGTGAAAGAAAAAGAAAGGGTAAAGCTGCAGGGGAGAGGGTAAGAAAGTCTAGCCTGATAACCAAAGTGCCAAACACTGCAGGAAAAGATCAACATTTCTTGCACAATCCTTCATTCCATGTGAGTCAGCCCGCACAAGGCCATCTTGAACTGGCAACGGTACAACTCCGGAAGCTTATTTGAGGAAGACAGTGTTATTTAAGACAAAATGGCTTTCTATTCTAGTTTAGAAAAATATCTAATCAGAGGCCAGAGCTTAAGTGTAAAGTAAATCTATAAAATTCACAATGATATGTATGTACTCCTGGTAAAAGTGGAAAAAGGGGGTTGTTACTTTTGGGTTGAACCTCATAATGGTGAGGAGAGCAGAAATGTCAGGAGATACTATAGCCCTAAATTCAGCATTTTTAATTCCTACACTTTATTAGAAAATAAGTCCTGTAACAAAATAGCAGTTGTATAAACTCTCAGTTTTGATAAGTAATGTCTTACTGGGGGGAAAAGAGGCTTTGTAAAGATCTAATTTAATGAGGAAAAAAATAAAGCTACAAAGAGCTTAGTATTTGCATGAAAAATATGTATATACCTGTACATTGTTCCTATAGATCACTATGGTTTCATATTCAAAGAGTTCCAGCAGGAGGCCCCACAAAATGTCAGGCAGCACCAAGTAGAAAACAGAAATAACAGAATAATTATTTTGCTTTAATTAAATAAGCAAACAAACACCACCATGGTTCATTCATAATGGGAGATGTTACAGAGGCAATTCTAATGTGACTGCTCCTTAAAAGAGGTGATGGCATCAGAAATGGCCCAGAAAAGACCAATGTAAAACTTGTCAGTGGTAAGGTGTGGAGAAAGACCTTTTAAACCAGTACTTTTCACCTTGGATAGGTAAATGCTAAGAAATAGCATAGTATGAGTCTATAAAAACCATAAACAGTGAGGAAAAAAATCAACATAGGCTTGTTTATGAAATAAGGATAAGTCCTTTGGAAATTGTTTGAGATAATCTTAGAAAAATTTTTTTAAAGAATCTCACATAGCAAGCAAAAAATAAATCTTAGGAAATCATACCTCATAAAAGATGACACTCTCAAGGACTACAAATGGATCTTTAAGTGATTTGGGAACAGTATGAAAAACGTAGGCAAAAAAGACTACTAAGTCAGATACTACAATGGTATCTGACTTTAAAGGATAACATTACTTTGAACAACCAGGCCCTTCAACCAAAGGACTGCTGTTGGTGACAGAAATACTGTACTAGATTGGTTGCATTCCATGTGGCAATATCTTTTATCCTGTTGTTGTTGTCATTGTTATGTGCCATCGAGTAGGCCCTGACTCATAGCGACCCCTCCTTGGGTTTCCAAGGCAGTATCACTACAGAAGTAGATTGCCCAACCTTCCTTCTGAGGAGTGGCTGGTGGATTTGAACCGCTAGCCTTCTGGTTAGAAGTCAAGTGCCTTAGGCACTATGCTACCAGAGCTCCTATCTTTTATCCTGTAAAATAATATTCATACAAATATTTTTGATGCTATCAAACGGCATTACTACTACTAATTCTATAAGTTATCAGACAAAATATTAAGTGCAAAGTATATACTGACAAAATACATGTTATTTGTGTCAATCATTGTATTGACCAAAGAAAATTGACATGAACTACTTCCAGATTTAAGAAAATGATTTTGGAAACAATTCTATATGTAACCAAAAGGTTTAAAAATATATCCTAGAAATTGAACCCACAACTGTGGTTTCCAGCCAAACAAAGTACAGGCATGTGAATTAAACATTTACCTCAAGTAGACACACGCCCTGGAGAGAACAATCATGGGAGAAGGAAGGGCTGCTTATGCACAGGGAGATAGCTCAGGGTGCAGAAGAGTATGAAGGGATGGACACTGGGAGGAGGTAACTATGGGGAGGAAGTGGGAGGGGAGCTGCTGCATTGTAAATTTTGGTCAATGACATGAGACAAAGTATATGTGAACTGCTGTATGAAAAGTGAATTTACTCTGTAAATCTTCACCCAAATCCTAATAAAAAATAAAAAATAAATAAAAAAAATAAAATTAAAATATATCCTAGAATGGAAGTCTTATATAGATGAAGGAAGCTCTTAAAAGGAACTGAAAATGTGCTTTTAAAAATTCTTAACCTAAATATATAAATGAATCAAAAAATAAATGAAGAAGAGATGTGAGTACTATATGATACCTGATTTAAAAAATCAGAATATCCAGAATATTATAAAGTAATGCCAAAAAGAAAGAGTCAAAAGTATTTACATCTGGCAATAAATAGATAGCACCTAACTAGAAGCAGGATATATTGTTAGCACTTGGATTCTCACAAATGTTGTTTGTGTCTTTTTGAAAATATCTTTATGGTTATAAGCAGGTCTGATAGGATCCCAAATGTTTTAGGTTGCATTTCTTTTCCCCCTCAGAAATGGGAAGGAAAATTTGGCCTAGTTAAGGCTATTAATAAAATGAGAAATAATTCCTCTGCTTCTCTCCTAAAGTACCAAAAGCACACTTCCTTGTGGATAGTCCAGGCTTCCAAAGTTTGGCTCCTTAAAATGCACGATCCAAAGAGACCTGTCCGATTTCCATTCAGCAAACAACTCTGGGTTTACCAAACCTTACCCTGGAAACAACAACCTCAATAGTGAACTTTGATGGAAGGAAGCTTGTTGTTAAAAAAAAGTTTTCAAGCTATAAATGCAGGCTGTTTTTTTTACTTGTTCCATAACAGTAAATTTAGATACCTTTGCATTTGAGTCAATAGAATAAAATGTGCCTATCTTGTGTGTGTCGGTCGGGTAAACCTTCAAGAGAATTGTGAAACAAGGTACCTGGACGCTTGTTCTTTCTTCATCTTTCTTTTCTCTCCCTTTCCCCAATCCCCAAAGATATCCAGTGTTTCTTTAAATAAATGCTCAAAGCCCCACCACAGAAATCAGATCTGCCTGGATTACCCACTTTTTCATAACACCTATCCTTCAAAACCATTTATCTCTCTTTTCTCCCACATCTAAACCCCATATTAAACTAATCTTTAGGAAGCAGGTAAGAGAAAAAGAACACTCATTCTAGTTGCCGTCAAGTTGATTCTGACTCAGAGCAACGCTATAAGGACAGAGAAGAGCTGCCCTATAGGGTTTCCATGGTTGTAATCTTTACAGAGGCAGACTGCCACATCTTTCTCCAGTGGAGCAATTGATGGGTTCAACCACCACACCATTAGGGGTCCTTAGTATATTTATACTGAAGTGTAATTGACTATAGTAATGTCCTTTCCAAAAGGTAATTCAGTTTTAAACAGTTGTTCATTGGTCAAATTAATACATTTTCTATTACTTCCTCAAATAAAGGCATACTTTACTCTTCCCTCCTGGATAATGTATATATTTTGCTTAGAAATAGCAGCAGAGTTTTGAGTAGAAAATGGCAGTCAGGACAAAGTAAGAATAGCTGTTGCTGAGTTTGAGGAGAAGCTTTTAGTATGTTGGTGAAGGGGAAGAGGTGAGGGAAAATTTGGATGTGGAAGGTTTTGGTTCCTTGAGTTTCATTTTCTCTTCCTTATTTTTAATGCTGATTGAGTCTCTTTTTCCTTCCCTGTCAACAGACTGTTTCAGTCCTTCTTGACTTTATTTATTTATGTATTTATTTTGCCCCTGCTGACAAGCTGGATGTTAAATTATGCACTCACTCTGAAAATGTTCCTTTAGGCTCTTGCCTCTGAACTTTATAATGCAGAAAGTAATAGGTACTGAGCTATATGCAAATGTAGGCATATTTGTCCGTGTAGGCCAGAGGAGGGGTGGCATGTTACAAAATGCCTTTAGAACAAAAACAAATGTTTGAGATGGAATATTTTATAGCTTCATGAAAACAAGATAAACTTGTAGAAAACAAAAAGCACAGAGTAATACTCATGTACAAAATAAATTTGGGGAAAAAAAAAACACATAAAGCAGTGCGCTCACCTCAAGCATTTCATGAATTTCACATGACCCACCCACTTTTTCTCTATACCTCTGAAGATTACCATATCAGCAGCAAGAATACTCTGTTGTTCAAGTGCCAGATTTACATATCAACTTAGCCATGGCATTCCTTAATGTAGAATATTGTACTGTTCTGCCTTGTTTGTGATTTCTATAATAAGGTTAATTTTTGTTCCCTTATCCTCCTCATTTAATCTCATGCCACCCACTACCTCTCTTCAAACAGTGGTTTTTTTTTTTCTTTGAATAATTTCCTACTTTCCTTTTTCAGTCTCTGTGTCATGATTTGAACTGTCCACAAATTCACTGTGTAAATAATGCTGCCTTTTAAAATCTTAATCACTCAGCTACAGGTGACCAATTCTCTTTGAAGAGATAAGCCAGGAACAGAGAAGTAATGAGTGGTCACTTCTGGGTTGACTCTGAGATACCTTCTTCCTCATGTGTGTGTTAAAATGGGTCAGAAGTTACCATGGTAGATTTCATGATCACCTTTGTCTCTTTCTTGGTAGGCTTTGCTTTTCATTGTTGTGCTTTTAGGTTTTATTGAAGATAGATTTAGCAAAATTTTCCATGCCAGAACTGAATCAAACAATTTTCATTTCCAATGGAAGTTTGGAAAGTACTGAATAATTTTAAAATACTCAGATTTCATGTAAGGAGCGCTGGTGGCCTGGTGGTTAAAGCATTTGGCTACTAACCAAAAGGTTGGTGGTTTGAACCCACCAGCTGCTTTGTGGGAGAAATATGAGGCAGTCAACTTCCATAAAGATTTACAGGATTGGAAATCCTGTGGGGCAGTTCTACTCTGTCCTAAAAAAAAGAAAGAAAGAAAAGAAAAGGTTGCTATGAGTTGGAATAGACTCAATGGCAGAGTCATGTGTCAAACATAATGGAAAATCAACTGGAGCCTAGCAAGCTATTTTAATGAGCTCCCTTTCTCTCTGATGTTTCTCAGGGGATATGTGCCCAAGGAGCTCTGGTAGCATAGTGGCTAAAGCACTTGACTGCTAACCAGAAGGCTGGCAGTTCAAACCCACCAGCCACTCCTCGGAAGGAAGGTTGGGCAATCCTACTTCCGTAGTGATACTGCCTCAGAAACCCAAGGAGGGGTCGCTATGAGTCGGGGCCGACTCGACGGCACATAACAACAACAACAACAACAACAACATGTGCCCAAGAGGACCCATGTGGCCCAGAGAGTAACAAGATCATCTTGGCTGTGTTTAGGTACCAGTGGGCTTTTAGCCCAGTGGTAAAGGGGACAGGAGAGTAAAATAAGTAGAAGGAGGGCATGCAGACCTAGTGGGAGTGGGTGTGTGCCATACTGCTTAGGAATTCACTACAAGAAACTCCCAAGCAGCTGTGGAGGCTTGATGTATTATAGGCCAACAGTGCCTCTGTGTGGGATGTCTGAGAGTATTATGAACCATGTTTCTGTGTGTTGTGGAGGGAGAGATGGGAAAGATGGAGAGGAGAAAACTGTGCATTTTTGAGTTGCATGCTTCAGAGGTTCCTTTTGAGAAGGCAGATAGGAAGAAAAGATTGAGAACTATAGATTTACAAATGCACAGGACCCTCAGAGCATATGAATCTTTTAACCCTATGCACCACCATCACCTTGGGGGAAAAAAAATCTATTTACTACCTTCACTGTTCCTTTTCCCCAGTTATTCTGATGTTTGGCTTACCCCACCCACTCTGAACACCCCTTTAACTTCAACTGATCAGCACATAAGTATTAAACTTGAGCTGTATTATTTTTCACTGGATGTCTTATTTGTGATTGTTCTTTGTCTCATATATTTGTGTATTTTCTCCTCCTGGATTAAAAACTCCTTGAGAATTTATTCTTTTTTTTTTCTTTTATAACTTCATGGCCTATTTATTCTGCACTCAAAAATGACTTAAGGAGAAGGTAGGTGCAATGATCACAACAAAACTTTACCCCAAGTCACCAAGTTGAGACAAGAGAGCTCCTGGATACTGTGACAGTGGCACTTCCAGCCCCCATGCCTAGGAAGGGAATTCTGTCTTTAAATAGCATAGCATGGCAGTCTCAGGAGATCTGGGGTGGGACACCCCCTACTCTGGCTGCACCCAGGAAAACAGTTATTGAAGATTTGTTCTTATAGAGGCTAATACTCCCTCTTGTTCTCTCACCTCACCTCTTTGTTACCAAATTCTGGGTACTTCTTAGGAAATGTTTAACATGACTCTATAATACTTCTTCTTCATAGGATTTTTCTTCTCTTCACAAAGTCTTACTTTATTACATGACTCAGATTTATTTTTAGAACTTAAAAAAATTAATAACAAGTATTTCCATACTTTCTAAAGCCAATGTGTTTAAATTTCAATTATGTAATATTTTACATGGACAGAAATATTAAAAAGAATAATACATCACTCTGAATCTACCACCACCAGAATGAACATACTTGTTTCTTTTCTTTAAAAATAAAAGTTAAATATACAGCTAACTGCCCAGGACCCTGTCCATTCCAGTCGCCTCCCTAGCTCCCTAGAGATAATTAGCCATTTTTCCTGAAGCTGATATATAGCCTTCCCCTGCCTGTTTTCATATTTCCATTGCATAGTTCAAAACATCCTCCCTTGTAAAGGGTGGCCATTGAACCTGAGAGCTACTCATACATAACTGAGCCTGGCCATCAGTGTGACTCCTGAAGGAGAAGGACTGTGTGGATGAGCATCATTACAGGCCTCTGGGTGCACATTTGTCAGCGGAGACACTTTGGTTACTGCACCTGCGATGCAGGAAGAGAGAGTAGCAGGGGAAAGACAGTCCTACTCTGAAGAAAAGTGCTTAACAGAGGCAAGGCCATTGTTGCGGAAGTGGAACTGAGGCCATGCTGGACACAGGATGAGAAGTAGATGTGTAGAGGTGGAAAGCGGCTCGCAAGGGGTGGAAGGAAAAGGATGTTAGGTAAGGACAAAGAGGAGAGCCCTTACTGGCACAGACTTTTGCTCCCTTGATCATCAGAGAGGACAGGACAGGGCCAGGAATGCAGTTTGGGTTTTATAGATGCTTCTTGGGCTGGGGTGACCTCTGATGATGTAGACCATCCCAGCAGACCAATCAGAGATGATTCAACTTTCCTATTGTTGTTGTGTGGCATGAGTCTTTTTGACACCTAGTAACCCAATGGGATAGGGTAGAACTGCCCCATAGGCAGGGGCGTAGGGAGAGTAACAAGCGCCTGGGGTAATCTCTAAATTGCTACCCCCCCATCCCCACAATTTTAAGATGAATAGACGTTGATAGCAGCAATAGGTCAGTATAAACGCCTTCCCCCTCTTTGTCCAGCTGCCTCAGTCAGGCACCTTTGATGGTTGTCATTCCAGCCCTCGTTTGAAGCCTCCTTGGGCTTGCATATGGGGGCAAGTGCCTCCTTCTGCTTCCCCGTGCTACACATCTGGATGTCTATGGTGGTGGAGGAAGGACCATACTGGGTTAATAGAAACAGTTCAGTGGCGCCCAGGGCATGTGCCATACCTGTCATACCTTAGATGCACTTCTGCCCATAGGGTTTCCAAGGCTTTAGTCTTTGTGGAAACAGATTGCCACATCTTTCTCCCCTAGATCGCCGCATCTTTCTCTGCTAGATCGCCTGGTGGGTTCCAACTACGACATTTAGTTAGCAGCCCAGCGCTTACCCTCTGGACAACCAAGACTCCTTACTTTCCTATTAGTACTCCTCACTGTAGAGTTGCCAAGTAAAATAGAGGGTGTCCAGTCAAATTTGAATTTCATATAAACAATGAATACTTCTTCAGTAAAAGCATGTCTCAAAAACTGCATTAGATATGCTGCTAAAACATATAATGAATACCTTGCACACCCCCCTCTTTACCTGAAATTCAATTGTCCTGTGTTTTTATTGCTACCTACCTCAGTTGAATTTTGGAAGGATTTAGGAAAAAACCCAAAGCGATCAAGCAACACACTTCAGGAGTCTTTGAAAAATAGTCAAATGGCTCCTGAGGAGTAATGTTAACACACACAATCTTCATCAATTTCCCAAGGCCTAAGATCCACCAGCCACTCCTTGGAAGGAAGATTGGGCAATCCTACTGCCGTAGTGATACTGTCTTGGAAACCCAAAGAGGGGTCGCTATGAGTAGGGGCCGACTCGAGGGCAAATAACAACAACAACAACAACAACAAGATAGGTTAAAACAGCAATAAACAAAAACAGCAAGCTAACCAACTTTATTGATTTGGTAGGCCACAAACATACTCACAGTTATTTTTTTTAGCAGCTTTATTGATACATAATTTACATGCCACAAAAATTTTAAAGTGTACATTTCAGTGGTTTTAGTATATTCACAGAATTGTGCAACCATTATCACTCTTAATATTAAAACATTTTCATCGCCTAAAAAAAAAAGACACTTCCTACCCATCAATAATCACCTCCATTCCTAAACCCCTTAACCAGACCCTGGTACCTATTAATCTACTTTCGGTCTCGATGCATTTGTCTGTTCTGGACACTTTGTATTACTGGCATCTTACAATTTGTGAAGTTTTATAACTGGCTTCTTTCACTTAGCATGATGTTTTCAAATTTTATCCATGTTGTAGTATATATATATTTATAGTTGAACAATATTCCATTGTATGGCTATTCCACATTTCATTATCCATTCATCAGTTAATGGACATTTGCGTTGTTTCTACCTTGGTTATTATGAATAATGCCGCTATGAACATTCATGTACAACTTTACTGTATACTATATTTTCTCTTTGGTATATCACTAGACGTGGAATCCCTGACCATATGGCAACTCTATGTTTAATATTTTGAAGAATTGCTAAACTGCTTCCTAAAGTGGCTGCACTATTTTATATTCTTATTCTTTTAATTTTTAAAAAAAGACTATTAGGGTTTCCTCCGCGTTCCAGAGATTAAGGTCAGACCCAGAAACAGTCGCCGAAAATTCGCGCCCACGGTTCCGCCTTAAGGGCTGCCTCGCTTTGCTCCAGCCTCCAAGGCTGAGATATATCCGCTTGCACTGTGGGAAACGTAGTTTCTTTCTCCACTGGACCCCCTCCTCCTTAGCGCTTGCAGGCAGGACAAAAACAGACGCTCCTTGCCGGGGCTATTATGGACATTGTAGTTCTCTTTCCCGTCGGCGGCGCAGAAACTGTGGTAAAGAAAACTATAATACCCAGAATACAGCGGTGCTACGAAAGCCGAAGGGGCCGTACCGCGTCCAGAATTCCCCCTCTCCCCCGCCCACCTACAGGTCCCCGCCACTTTCCAGAACGTCGGTAAAAACACCCAGAGAGTGTCATGGAGGGGGAGGAGGACGCGGCGGCGGCGAAGGGAGGTGTTTTGGGCCGCCTCCAGGGTTCGCTTTGGCACTCCTGAACTAGCCCTTCGTCCTCGTGCCTGTGGCATCAGCCAGGCGAGCTATTAGGCAAGAGGAGGAGGCAGTCAGAACCATATCCCCTGCTTCCCCCGGGGCGGGGGCCGGACCGGGCCAGGCCGGCTGAACCAGGGGAGGGTCCGGGTAGGGAGCGCCGGGCCGGCCGCCCTGTCTGCCGAGATGGATGACAGTAAGGTAAGTCCTGTGGTTTGCACGCGCAGCTGCCGCCGCCGCCTCCTGCTTATCGTTAAATACTAGTCCCGCCGCTGAGCCTCAGTTCTCAGTAATCCGTGCCAACACCCAACAAACACCTGCCTTAGGCATCCCTGCTCTTCTCCAGTTTTTGCCCGGTGGTACCC
The DNA here is from genome assembly GCF_000298275.1 of Orycteropus afer afer. Taxonomy (NCBI): domain Eukaryota; kingdom Metazoa; phylum Chordata; class Mammalia; order Tubulidentata; family Orycteropodidae; genus Orycteropus; species Orycteropus afer. The sequence continues at coordinate 442,206 of NW_006922075.1, read as the reverse complement.
AACCAGGAATTTTGGAATACCGCAGCTATGTTTCATGAGAAAGGGCCCTGTCCTCTGGAAATTTTTCACTCCCAGGGCAAACCTGTTGGCCAGCTTTTTCAGGTGGTGCTAGTCCTTGACTTGCTTATTGAGATAAAGAAACTTGTGCTTTTTTATTTTGCCCTCCCCTGCTCCTGCCTTAGCATTTTTCTAGCTTGGAGAGCTTAACTAGTGCACCCTGAACCAGCCTTATTTTCCTTGACGAGTCTTCTTTATTTTCTCAGGCTCCCTTACTCAATGCCCCATTCATATAATCAGTTCACTCCCCCTTTGAGCTATGTGGTTGGTTGGAACACTGCTAAACTCAAGTTGCTATTCCACCGGAGTCTGGAATCCAATCTCTTGAAAGCTTTCCTTCAAAAAGTCGCGAATTCCTTTTTGTTAACCTATCTTGACATGCCATCATCACCCCCTTGTCTACCCAAATCACTTATCCCGATGATAGGCAGTGTTCATCATTTGGTAATTTATATAGTTTATGTATAAGGTGGATGTCTTTATGTCTTTCCACATTGTGGCTGTCTAATTTTATTTCATGAAGATAACGTAGTCAGAGATGTTAAGAAATTTGACTTAAATAATTACTAGTTTTACATTTTAAAGAATTAGACTTTTGAAATTTGCCAGTTTTTGAAATAGAAGTCAGTCCTTTCCTGTGCTTTCCAGGGGTCTGATTTCCCACAATCTCTACCATGCTCCTCTTACAGCTTTTTCCTTTGCTTGAGTCTCCTCTTGTCCTCCACCTAACCAGTAAAATTTTGCTGTTGCTAAGTTGTTGTTTTACACATTCTCAGAAAGATCAAATATTAAATTCCAGTTTCTTTGTGCTCTTTGGTTTATTCTAAGTTATCTGCTGCTCACTTTCCTTCAGAAGGCCCTGAGAAAAGTGATAGAAGAAGAGAAAGCCAAACAATATTCTGGATTTGGGATTCACGTAGAGAAACTAAACAGATTGCTTGTGAAGTAGCAGACAGTACTAGATAAAATGGGGAGTTCTGACAGTTTTCCAGAAAAGCAGAAGAGAATTTTCTGTAAAAGTCTTTGCTGGCTTAATCTTGCAGTTTATATTTTGCAGTCAAATGTGAATACTATACCCATTACCTTTTTCCAGAAAATAATGTTACACCTATTTTAGAATGCTAAAATATTTTTTTGTTTCCTTAATTTGAGACTCTCATAGTATACCTGTTGCTGTCGAGTTGATTCTGACTCATAATGACTCTATAGGACATAAGGGTTTCCAAGGCTGTAATCTTTGTGGGAACAAATGCCACATTTTTCTCCCACAGAGTCACTGGTGGGTTTGAACCACGGACCTTTCTGTTAGCAGCTGATTACTTAACTACTGCTCCAGCAGGGCCCCTCTTAGTATAGTCTACCTAACTTTCGGTTGTTCCCTTTTAAGACCTTTTAAACATTTAATAATTTTCCCAAAGTCTTCAAAAATCTCAAAAGTAGTCCAAGAACAATACATTCAACTCTTTGGTTATTTTGCTTACCTATAACATCAAGTAAGGAGCTCTGGTGGCATAGTACCTAAGGCATTTGACTGCTACCCAGAAGGTTAGTGGTTCAATGCCCCCAGCCACTCCACGGAAGGAAGACTAGACAATCTACTTCTGTAAAGATATACTGCCTCGGAAACCCAAAGGGGGTTGCTATGAGTTGGAATCAACTCAATGGCAGTGAGTGTGGTTTTGTTTTTTATAGCATCAAGTAAGGCTTGTTTCTAAAAGTAATGCAATGTAGTTGGGGGGGGGGGATAAGATTTCCTAGTTCTGCCTAAAGGAAAAGTTACTTTTTGTGGGGGAGGCTACCTATAACTTACTTCCTGTAGCTATACAGATACATGCAATGAATCAGCTCTCATTCTTTATTAATTCATTGTTTTTGTGAGAATATTTAGAAACCAGAAGTTTCTTAAATGTTTAATGATTACTGTAAAGAAAATGCATTTTAAATGTCTCTGGATGGATATTGACTCTGAGTACACTATTTTCACTTTGAATGCATGTCATACTTGTGGATGAATAATATTTAAATGCCATTTACAGCAAGACTAGACTATTCCTTCAGTTCAAACCAAACCCACTGCCATTGAGTTGACCCTGACTTGTAGTGTCACTATAGGACAGAGTAGAACTGCCTCAGGGTTTCCAAGACTGTAAATCTTTGTGGAAGCAGACTGCCTCATTGCTCTCCTGCTAAGCAGCTAGTGGGTTTGAATCTACGACCTTTTGGGTTAGCAGCCAAAATACTTCAACCACTGTGTCACCAGAGCTCCTTATTTCTTTAGTTAGGCAGTATGGAGCCACCCTTAAGTAAGGCTTTGGCAGCCCCAGTCCTAGCTCTCTCTGATCTGGCAACATTTACCCTCTTCCCAGAGTACAGCATACATACTTACACATAAAACACACTCTTCACTCACATTGTGTATGGGTCACAGAGACCCTGCTTCCATTTTTCCATGTATAGGGGAAAGTGAGGTTGGGACTTGGAAATAAGGTGACAGCTTGTAAGAGCATATAGGATGACAACTGGCTGACATCAAAGCCAGGGCAACAGAAAGATGGTGGATGGGCAAGAATAGCTGTTATAGAGAGAGGAAGTATTTGAACAGCTCAGGGAGCAGATGATGATGAGAGGTGAGAATTTCCTTTAAAAAGTTCTGTATTCTAGTTATTTTCACCACTGGCAGTGAATGAATTTGCCAGGAGCTCTCCACACTGTCATTTAGCCTCTCGGAGTAAGAGCAGGTCAGACTTGAATGGGAGTGCTTTGCCTGCTGTCTAGCTGAGTGCCTGATACAGTATAGAGTACTAGTTATTAGTGATTGAATTGAGTTGGAACAGTGTGTCATTAAGTAAGTTGTCCTGACATACCTGGGTTTTATTAATCAGCTGTGTGCTTATGAGCAAACCAACTAAGGAATAAAAACCCAGCAGTCCTAGACAATAGCAAATAGAATAAAAAATAGAAATTATTTCTATTCTAAAAATAGAAATAAAGCAAGAGATAGATTGGGCATTTAACAGTGAGGGCCTGGGAAAGGACTAAGTAGCAGGACTCAAATACTGACTGGGTGGAACTCCTACTGGGCTTGTTGAGAAGGAAAAAATCTTGGCTAAGTTATTTAACCTTTCTGTCCTTCCATTTCTTTAATTATTAAATGAGTGTAATACCTTTTCCTCAGACTTTGATGAGGTGAGATGATACATAGAAAACATCTAATATCGAGTTTAACACATAGCAGGCACTCCAAAAATGTTCCCTAGCAGTGACTTCCATGGTCCTTACCACAGTGTACAGTAGGCACCCAACAGGCTTGTTTTAGTAATTTCTTAAGTGTATGCTGTTGTGTAATACCTGTAGCCATGTTTACACTTATGTTATCCTTTGTTTCTAACTATGTCTACATAGGACAGGGGCAGTGAGATGGGACATGAAGTGAACTTAAGCTCTGCCCTTAACTATTGGCTTGTAAGAAATGTAATCTACATGTTCACCACTTTTAGGAAAAAATGCTTCTTTTTATGAAAGCTCCTCCTCCCTGACATACTGCATTTATTTATTATGTTTATTGAATAAACAAATGTGCAAACTGACATTTCTACACCAGAGTGTTTGTTCCTGCTGAAGACTATAAGCCGGTAAAAGATCAGCAACTGTATTGCTCAGCCTGACAGGTGGGGCATCAGTTAGGGAGCAGATGAAGGAGTTGACTACCACTGGCCACAGTGTACTAATATGGGCCCCTCTTCTCTCCATACAAGGAGCTCTGGTGATGCAGTGGTTAAAAGCATTTGGCTGCTAACCAGTAGGTCAGCAGTTCAAACCCACCAGTCATTTCATGGGAAAAAGATGAGGCAGTCTGCTTCCGTAAAGATTTACAGCTTTGGAAACCCTATGAGGGCAGTTCTGCCTTGTCTTACAGAGTAGGAATCAACTCAGTGGCAGTGGTTTTCCCTCCGTGCTTCCTTTCTACCTTGTGCTGCACGCTGTTATCTGGGAATGTGGTTTCTTATACCTCCCTTACTCCTTCTTTCCCACAGTTTTCTGTTCTATTCAGTTGTTCTGAGTAGTGCTGGTTGTCACTAAAATTTTAACATGGTCAAAAAAATCTCTCTGACATTCCCAGGCCTGTCCTTTGACCTCCGAGGTCCTCTTATTATTGGCCCCTTAGTCATCCACTCCTATAGTTGAAGTTACGTTCTTGGGTAGTGCCTCATAGTTGAGACATTTTTTGCTTTTTCTGTCCTATCCTACTCTATCAGTGCTTTCCACAGGACCAGGAGAGAAACCATCTGTTAAATCTCTGATACTAGATATTAACGTATTAATGTGCCTTCCTTCCTGTTCAGGTATTGTACATTTTGACTAGGATATCTCAATACCAAAACCAAACTGACAGCCGTGGAGTCGGATCCAACTTATAGTGACCCCTCCTTGGGTTTCCGAGGCAGTGTCACTATGGAAGTAGATTGCCCAACCTTCTTACCGAGGGGAGCTGGTGGGTTTGAACCGCCAGCCTTCTGGTTAGCAGTCAAATGCTTAGGCACTGTGCTACCAGAGCTCCCCAGATATCTCAATAGATAGCTTAATCCTAAAAAGTAATTTTAATGCTATAAAAAGCAACTGAAATCTAAGTTTAGATAACCTTTTTCAGAATGTTTTGCTCTCTAAGGTTCTCAGAAAAGCTTGCTCCTTTCATTTATTCATTAATGTATCAAACATTTATTGGAGAATAGTTACATTTCAGTAAGGTAAGCAGACATGTAAAAAAGTAATTATAAGGAGATGAGTGCTTTGGAGGTACTAATGGATGTCTGACTGGTATGTCAGAGTTGGGTTCACAGTGAATCTTTAAAGAATAGGATCCCCCCCAGAAAACAGGGAGTACCCTGTACCAAAGCATATTATGCAGGAAAATAAGTATTTTGGTATAGCTAGAACAAGTATTGGCCAACTTTCAGTAAAGGGCCAGATAGTAAATATTTATAGGCCGCATGGTCTCTGTCACAGTTACTCAGCTCTGCCACTATAGCATGTTAGCAACCATACCCTAGTTGCTGTCAAGTCACTTTTGACTTATATTGACCTCGTGTGTCAGAGTAGAATTGTGCTCTATAGGATTTTCAGTGGCTTATTTTTTAGCAGTAGATTTAAAAAAAAAAAAAAACCCTCACTGCCACTGAGTCAGTTCCGACTCATAGCGACCCTCACTGGGTTTCCAGGTGCAGTGTAGTAAATTACCTGGCATGGCTTTTCTAGCCATAAGTCTTTGTAAACTCCTTGGTGGAATTTTTCTGTGAGCAACTGAGGAGCTCCTGATTGTAAAAGTTATCCACCTGGGGTATTTCTGTTGGGCGTGGCATAAAGCAATATTCTGGGACATTCACTCTCTCTGGTCCTTAGAATTCTAGTGTTATGATTGGCTAGTTTGGTCACTCTGCCAGGCTCAAAAAGAGGCCTCTTAGAGGTAGAACTCTGTCTGACTGCTGGCTGAGGAAAGATGCACTCTTGAGAGATACACACTGCTGAGAGAGACACCAAGGGACACGGACTGCTGGGAGAGAGACTGTGAGACTGTTGGCTGAGAGACAGTGGGCTGGGAGAGAGACTGCTCATTTTTCCTGAACTTAAATTGTAGCCTGATGCTTCCCTAATAAACCCCATAATCTGTGAATTCTGCATGGCCACTGCAGTGAATTATCAAACCCAGGAGAGGGGTGATGGGTGCTTTGGGGGGACAGTTGGTGAAAGGGCTGGAGGAAGGCAGCAGGTCTGGCCTTATAGGAATAGACCTTGGGTTATGGATAGTGACTCTGTCTTCCTCTTGTGGGGTTAGAGGAGGTCAGGACATGTGTCCACCTTGCCCTTTTTGCACCAGGGCTGTAAATCTTTATAGAAGTAGCTCGCCCTATCTTCCTTCCACGGAGCAGCTAGTGGGTTTGAACCACTGACCTTCTGGTTAGCAGTCAAATGCCTTATCCACTACACCACCAGAGCTTTTAATTTCACTTAGGTTAATCCCATGTGTGTCAGAGTAGAACTGTGCTCCATAGTGTTTTCAGTGGCTTATTTTTTGGAAGTAGATTGCCAGGCTTTTATTCCAAGGTACCCCTAGTCAGACTCAAACCTCCAACAACCTTTTGGTTATTAGCAGCTCAGCATGTTAACTGTTAGCATGACTCAGAAACGCCCATAGTGACCATAGGCAGTCCGTAATGAATGGACATATCTGTGTTCCAAAAAAATTTTTATTTACAAAAACAGGCAGCAGGCCAAATTTGGCTCACCTGTTGAGCTGTAGTTTGCTAAGGCATTTGACTGCTAACCAGAAGGCTGGCAGTTCAAACCCACCAGCCACTCCTTGAAGGAAGGTTGGGCAATCTACTTCCGTAAAAATACGGCCTTGGAAACCCAAGGAGGGGTCGCTATGAGTGGAGTTGACTCCACGGCAGTGAGTTTGGGTTTTGTTTTTGGTTGTTTGAGGTACACAAGTAGGAAAGAATGGAGAGATAAATCAGAGGTCAAACCACAGTGCCTGGTGAATTAGACTAAGAAATTTGGGTCAGTATTTTTCAAAGTATGGAACAAAGAAGAGACCTGATGAATCACAATCTCAGGATGGGGCCTGGGAATTTGAATTTTAATAGCTTCCCCATTTGAGAGAATTGTAAGAATTAAATTTTATATTTAATTATGAAAATTAAATGTAATTTATATGTGAGCCCATACACTGAACTTAGTGAACAAGTGCATATGGGTTCTCAATAAATGCTAGTCCTTTCTGTCTCCTCACCAGCTTGGTTAGATTGCTCAGAAGCAAGGCATGGACAGAAGACCATACTAGAGACTCTTAGCATGTAGATTCTGTTGATGCAGGGTTCATAAAATCCCTCAAGGATGAAGACTGTAGAGAGAAGATAGAGCTAAAGGGACAGCCCTGGAAAATTCCAAAATACACAAGAGCAGCTGAGAACTCAGCAAAATAAACTGAAAAGGAGATGTCAGAGATACAGGAGAAACAGAAGAAAGGGTTGTTACCCCATTGATCTAAGGGAGGAGAGAATTTTACAAAGGTAACAGTGTACAATGTAAGGTGCTACAAAAAAGGTCAAAGAAAGTAAGTAGTGAAAAAGTATCTGTTGAGGTTGGAACACAGGAGTTTATTTATGAGCCTGGCAAGAGCAATTCAGAAGCTAGAATTTAGTGGCTAAGGAAGAGGTAGATGGCAAAGACAGTCTGTATAGGGCGCTTTCATGGAGTCATTCTGTAACAGCTTCTGGCCTTGCTAAAATATGTGTAGCATTATATTTAGATAAAATTATACTTGGCTTTAGTTTTAAGAAGTAATAGCTGTTTGGGGAGAAAAGGCAATAGAGGTTGAGAAAAGAATGACAAGAATTAACTCTTAGTTCAGTCACATATGCCTGTCTCTTCTTCTTTCTCCTGTTGACCGAAAAAACATAAAAAAGTTAGCAAAATGAAGATGAGATTAGATTTCTAGATTTCTGCAGATCTGGCAAATGAAAGGAGAGAAAGCCTAAGCCACAACTGTGAAGGAAGTTACATGGTAGTTAATACCAGATGAAAATACAGCTACTTGTTTTTTTCTTTAAAGTGGTAAAGAACAGTAGCTGGGCACATTCACGTTTGTTTTATTTATTTATTTTTTTTTAAATTAGGATTTGGGTGAAGATTTACAGAGTAAATTCACTTTTCATACAGCAGTTCACATATACTTTGTCTCATGTCATTGACCAAAATTTACAATGCAGC
>NW_006922075.1:428638-433101 GCF_000298275.1 Orycteropus afer afer | reverse complement strand
ATGGAGTCTGTCCTGACTCATAACAGCGACCCCTCCTTGGGTTTCTGAGGCGGTATCACCATAGAAGTAGATTGCCCAATCTTCCTTCCGAGGAGTGGCTGGTGGGTTTGAACCACCAGCCTTCTGGTTAGCAGTCAAATGCCTTAGGCACTATGCTCTTTTAGTTGATAATAGTGGTATCAATTTAAAGTAATTTCAACATATTGCCATTTTTGTCTTTTCATTTATTCATTCAATTCTCACTCTTTTAATCAATGCCTCGGTATATTCTGGACACTATAGAGGTTGCAAAAGAAGCGTAAGACACAGCCTCTGTGCCTGGGGAGTTCTCACTTTTGGGGGAGATGGAACTTTGAATATGTGAGACCGCTAAAAGATATATGTGCATACATAGTGTGGTATCAACCACACGTTCCAGAAATTTGAAGAAGAAAAAAAATGTTACTGCTTATTTTATGTATGTTTCTTTTCACTAGGGAAAATGCTTACATGGCATAGAGCTGATTTTCTTATATTTGTATTCCTGGAATTTAATGATGTTTGAGACATAGTGGGTAGTTAATAAATGGTTGTTGAATAAAGGAATTAATTTTCCCTTTATTCTTATGTGAAAAAGATGAGGATAACAGTGCTTACCTTACCTGATAGGAGCTCTGGTAGCATAGTGCCTAAGGCACTTGACTGCTAACCAGAAGGCTGGTGGTTCAAACCCACTGGCCACTCTTCAGAGGGAAGGTTGGGCAATCTACTTCCGTAGTGATACCGCCTTGGAAACCCAAGGAGGGGTCACTGTGAGTCGGGTCCGACTCGACAGCACATAACAACACTACCACCTTACCTGATTGTTGTGAAGTAACATGAGAATGTGCAGGATGCCTCCCAGCCCTAGGCAACTACTATTTTCTGTCTCTATAAATTTGCTTCTTCTGGACATTTCATTGATTTCAGTGAAATCATACAATATTTGTTCTTTTGTGTCTGGCTTCTTTCACTTAGCATAATTTTTTCAAAGTTCATCCATATTGTAACATCTATGAGTAAGTACTTCATTCCTTTTTGTGGCTGAATAATATTCTATTGTATGGTTATACAACATTTTATTATCTATTTATCAGTTAATGGGCATTTAGGTTGTTTCTACTTTTTTGACTGTTATGAATAATGCTGCTATGAACATTCATGTACAAATGTTTTCAGTAACGAAGTTGCTTAGTCAATATTTAATATTTTGAGGAACTGCCAAACTGGTTCCCACATCAGCTGAACCGTTTTATACTACCACCAGCAATGAATGAGTGTTCCAATTTCTCCACATCCACACCAATACTTGTTACTAGCTGTCTTTTTTATTGTATAGTTATCCTAGTGGTTGTGAAGAATATCATCCAGTATAGTGCTGGAAGATGAGCCCACTAGGTTGGAAGGCTCTCAGAATGCACAGTGGCAGTAAGAGTGGACTTGAGCATACCAGCGATTATGAACATGGTACTGGACCAAGCAGCATTTCATTCTGTTACACGTGGCATTACCTTGAATTGGAGCCAACTCGACAGCAACTAAAAACAATGGTGGTTGTGAAACATAAAAAAGACCAGGTTTACTGGTCAGATGGAGGCTGGGGGAACCCCAGAGACTATGGGTTCAAATAATCCTTTGGGCCTGGAATTGAATTCACTCCTGTGGCTTAACTCTCAGCCAAACAACAGACCTGTGAGCGAAAGCGAACAACTACACCAGGGAGATGCACTTCTTAGAACAATCAACCATGGAAGATCAGAAGGGCAGCATTTGAACTGGGAGAAAGGTAGGGAGGCATGAATGCATAGACAAGAAGGACACTGGGAAGGGATAACCATAGGGAGAAAGTGGGAGGAGAGCTGTTACACTTTTGGGAATGTAACTGGTATCACAGAACATAGTGTGTATGAACTGTTCAACGTGAAATGAATCTGCTTTGTAAAATTTCACCCAAATCACAATAAAAAGTTATAAATAAAAAGTAGATGAAACAAAAAACAGTGTTTGTAAACTAATATCTCATTGTGGTTTTGATTTGCATTTCCCCAGTGACTAATGAATGAGCTTGAGCATTTTTTAATATGCTTATTGGCCATTTGTATATCTCTTTTTTAGAGAAATATCTAAGCAAATCCTTTGCCTATTTTTATTTTTTCCCCAATCATCTAGTTTATCTCCTGCTATTTGCGCATTTTGGGTTATGTTTGGTAGTCTATTTATGCCATAAATTAGGGCCCTTAAGTTTGCCCCTATTTTTACTCTGATGAACTTTATATAGTTTTAGGTTTCACATTTAAGTCTTTGATCCATCTTGAGTTAGTTTTTGTGTATGCTATGAGGTATGGATCTTGTTTCATTTTTCTGCAAATGTGTATCCGGTTTTGCCAGCACCATTTGTTAAAGAGACTGTCTCTTCCCCATTGAATGGATTGTGGCCCTTTGTTAAAGATAACTGACCATAGGTGGATAGATCTATTTCTGGATTCTCAATTCTGTTCTGCTGGTCAATATGTCTGTCATACCAATACCAGCCTGTTTTGACTACTGAGGCTATATTGTAGGTTTTGAGATTTGGGAGTGTGACACCTCCTGCTTTCTTCTTCAGTAGTGTTTTCTTTGCCTATTCGTAAATTGGATTATTAGTCTTTATATTGTTTAGATATAAAGTTCTTTATATATTCTGGATACATTCCTTATATACATTCTCTGTGTATTCTGGAATATATATAAGATAAACATTTGCTCCCACTCTGTGGGTTGTCTTTACCTTGATGTTGTTGTTATGTACCATCGAGTCGGATTCGACTCATAGAGACCCCTCCTTGGGTTTCCAAGGCGATATCACTACAGAAGTAGATTGCCCAACCTTCCTCCTACCTTGATAGTGGCCTTTGAATTATAATTTTCAAAATTTCAGTGAAGTCCAGTTTATTTGTTTGTTTGTTTCTCTCTGAGTCACTTAGACTTTTGGCATCAGTCTTAGAAGTGATTGACTAATTCAGGGTCACAAAGATTTATTCCTGTGTTTTCCTCTAAGAGTTTTATAGATCAGCTCTTAAACTTAGGCTGTTGATCGATTTTGAATTAACTTTTATATCTTGGTGTGAGGTAGAGATTTATCTTGATGCTTTTGCATGTCCAGTTGTTCTGACACCATTTGTTGAAAATACTATTCTTTCCTTCTTGGTACCTTGTTGAAAATCAGTTGGCCATAAATATAAATAAGAGTTTATCTCTGGACTCTTAATTCTGTTTCGTTGATCTATGTCTGTTCTTATACCAGTAACACACTGGCTTGATTACGGTAGCTTTGTAGTAAGTTTTGGAATCAGAAACTGTAAGTCCTCTCACTTTTTTTCAAGATTGTTTTTTGCTATGTTGGCTCTCTTGAATTTATACAAATTTTAGGTTAATTTATATAAATTTTAGGTCCATTTCTGTAAAAAAAAAAAAAACAAACCAGCTGGGAATTTTATAGGGATTGTGTTGAATCTGCAGATTAACTTGGAGAGTATTGCCATTTTAACAGTATCAAATCTTCTGATCCATTAAATTGAGGTGTCTTTCCATTTATTAAGGAGCTCTGGTTGGTATAGTGGTTAAGGCATTTGACAGCTGACCAAAAGGTTGGTGTTTTGAATTCACCAGTTGCTCCACAGAAGAAAGATGAGGCACTCTGCTTCAGTAAAAATTTACAGCCTTGCAAATACAGTCGAGGTCTGTATGAGTCAGAATTGTCTCAATGGCAGTGAGTTTGGTTTGGAGTTTTCATTTATTAGATCTTTAATTCAACAATATTTTGTGCTTTTCAGTATACAAGTTTTGCACTTCTTTTGTTAAATTTATTCATAAGTGTTTTATTTTTGTTGATGTTATTGTAAATAGAATTGTTCTCTTAATTTCATTTTCAAATTGTTCATTGCTATTGTGCAGAAATACAACTGGTCTTTGAAAATTGATCTTACATCCTGCAAGCTTGCTGAACTTGTTTATTAGCTCTAGTAGTTTTTGTGGATTCTGTGGGATTTTCTGTATATAAAACCATATCATCTTCAAATAGAAATAGCTTTACTTTTCTGATCTGGGTGCCCTTTACTTTTTCTTGCCTAATTGCTCTAGCTAGAACCTCCAGTGCAGTGTTGAATAGAAATGGCAAGAGTGGACATCCTTATCTTGTTCCTGATCTTCAGAGGAAAGTCTCTCACCATTAAATATGATGTTAGCGGTGGATTTTTGTAGATCCTGTTTATCAGGCTGAGGAGAGTTCTCACCTGTTCCTACTTTGCTGAGTGTTTATACCCCATAGGGGTGTGCAAAAACGACAAGGAGGCCATATGTTCTGACCTCCTCTAATCCCACAAGAGGAAGACAGGATTACCAGCATTAACCCAAGGCCTATTCCTACAAGGCCAGACATGCTGCCTCCCTCCAGCCCTTTCACCAAC
>NW_006922075.1:425948-427286 GCF_000298275.1 Orycteropus afer afer | reverse complement strand
TCCCTCCATGCACTCCTGCCCCCTGAGCTGTCTCCCTGTGCATAAGCAGCCCTTCTTTCTCCCATGATTGTTCTCTCCAAGGAGTGTGTCTACCTCAGGTAAATGTTCAACTCATATGCCTGTCTATTGTTTGGCTGGAAGCCACAGCGGTGGGCAGCTAGGGGCCATAGTCTCAGTGGTTCCACCAGGCTCTATTGGACCAGCAAACTTGGTCTCCCCCTTTTTTTTTTCCAAATGATTTTGAGTTTTGTTCCACAATGTTCTCCCTCTCTCAGCTTTTCTATTTCTTTTGGGTCAGTTTTGGTAGTTTGTGTCTTTCTAGGAATTTTCATATATGTTATCTAATTTGTTAGACGGTAGTTGTCCACAATGTTGTTGTTGTTGTTGTTGTTATGTGCCATCGAGTCAGACCCAACTCATAGCAACCCCTCCTTGGGTTTCCGAGGCAGTATCACTACGGAAGTAGATTGCCCAATCTTCCCTCCGAGGAATGGAGGGAAGGTTTGAACCACCAGCCTTCCGGTTAGCATTTAAGTGCCTTAGCCACTATGCTACCAGAGCTCCCATAGTTGTTCACAATATATCCTTATAATCATTTTTATATCTGTAAAGTTAGTAGTAATGTTCCTTCTTTCAATTCTAATGTGAGTATTTTGAGTGTTCTTTTTTTTTTTTCTTGATCAGTTTGACTAAAGGTTTGTCAGTTTTTGTTTTTTTAATCATTTCAAAGGCCCAACTTTTGATTTCATTTTCTCTGTTGTTTTCCTAGTCTCTATTTCATTTATTTCCATTCTAATTTTTATTATTTCCTTCCTTCTGCTTGCTTTGGGTTTAGTTTGCTTTTTTTTTTTTTAAATTCTTAAGGTAAAAGGTTAGGCTATTAATTTGAGGTATATCTTCTTATTTAACATAGGCATTTATAGCTCCCTCTGAGCACTGCTTTAGCTACATCCCATAACTTTTGGTATGTTGTGTTTTTGTTTTCATTCATCTCAGTGTTTTCTAATTTCCCTTGTGATTTCTTCTTTGACCCATTGATTATTTAGGATTGTTTTAGGGTTTTTCAATCTGTCACATTTATTAACTATGCATTTCTGTGTACTGAGATAGAAATATATGCTATAGTCTCACAAATTTACTTTAAAAAATCTGTGACACCTAGTCTTAGCTTGTTTCAAGGAGAAAATGTTCAAAACAGGTAACCAGTTTACCAGTTGCTGTCAAGTCAGCTCTAACTCATGGAGATCCTGTGTGTGTTAGAGTACAGCTGTACTCCATAGTCATTTCACTAGCTGATTATTTGGAAGTAGATCATCAGGCTTTTTTTTTTTTTTTTTT
>NW_006922075.1:404356-414394 GCF_000298275.1 Orycteropus afer afer | reverse complement strand
TCCTTGAGGAATTTATAGTTTTAGGTTTCACATTTAAGTCTTTGATCCATCTGGAGTTTTTGTGTATGGTATGAGGTACAGACCTTGTTTCATTTTTGTGCAAATGGATATCCAGTTCTGCCAGCACTGTTTGTTAAACAATCTCTTCCCTGTCTAATGGATTTCAGCCTTTTGTCAAGTATCAGCTGACCATAGATCGATGGATCTGTTTCTGGTTTCTCAATTGTATTGGTCTGTGTCTCTGTCGTTGTACCAATACCAGGCAGTTTTGACTACTGTGGCTGCATGGTAGGTTTTGAGATCTGGGAGTGTGAGACCCCCTTTGTTCATCTTCTCAATAGTGCTTTGCTTATCCAAGGTCTCTTTCCTTTCCATGTAAAGTTAGTGATTGGTTCTTCCATATTCTTAAAGAATGTTGATGGAATCTGGATTGGGATTGCATTGAATGTATAGATTGCTTTGGCTAGTATTGACATTTTCAGTGTTCAAGCTTCCTATCCATGAGCATAGTATGTTCTTCCATTTATGTAGATTTCTTACAGTTTCTTGAAGTAATCTTTTGTAGTTTTCTTTGTACAGGTCTTTTGTGCCCCTGGTAAGATTTATTCACAAGTATTTTATTTTGTTGGAAGCTATTGTAAATGGTATTGATTTCCTTATTTCTTTTTCAGCAATCTCTTTGCTGGTGTAGAGGAATCCAACTGATTTTTGGATGTTGATCTTGTATCCTGCCATGATGCTAAATCTCTCAATTAGTTCCAGTAGTTTTTTTTTTATTATTATTATTCTCTTGGGTTTTCTATGTATAGGATCATATCATCAACAAATAGGGATAGTTTGACTTCTTCCTTACTGATTTGGATGCCTTTGATTTCCCTTTCTTGCCTTATTGCCCTGGCTGAGACTTCCATACAGTGTTGAATAGAAGTGGTGATAGAGGGCATCCTTGTCTGGTTCATGTTCGCAAGGGGAATGGTTTCAGTGTTCCATTCTCCATTGAGAATAATGTTGGCTATTAGTTTTGCATGTATTCCTTTATTATGTTGAGGAATTTCCCTTCTGGTCCTATTTTGCTGAGAGTTTTTATCAGGAATGGGTGTTGAATTTTATCTTTTTTTTTTTTTTTCCTGCATTGATCGATAAGATCATGTGATTATTTTCCTTTGTTTTATTTATGTGGTGGATGATGTTGATTGTTTTTCTAATGTTGAACCATCCTTGCATACCTGATATGCAAATCAGGGAACCCCAGTTGTTCATACTGAATTATTTTTTTGATATGTTGTTGGAGTCTTATTGGCTAGGATTTCGTTGAAGATTTTTGCACCTATATTCATGAAGGATATTGATCTGTAGTTTTCCTTTTGAATGATGTGTTTGCCAGGTTTTGGTATCAAGGTTATGCTTGCTTCATAAAATGAGTTTGGGAGGATTCTCTCCTTTTCTATGTTCTGGGTTCGTTTGGGTAGCATTGGTGTCAGTTCTCTGAACGTTTGGTAGAATTCTCCAGTGAAAGCATCTGGGCCAGTACTTTATTATTGGTAATTTTTTTATGGCCTGTTCAATTTCTTCTTTTGTTATGGGTCTGTTCAATCTTTCCATCTCACTCTGAGTTAGTTTAGGTAAGTAGTGTGTTTCTAGAAATCTTTCCATTTCTTCCAGAGTTTCAAATTTGTTGGAGTATAGTTCTTCATAGTATCCTGATACTATCCTTTTTATTTCAGTTGGTTCTGTTGTGATGTTGCATCAAGTTTTTTGGGTTTTTTTTAGCCCTCTCTCTCAGGATAGACTTGCGCTTCCAACCTTCAGTTAGTAGCCAAACACATTGTTTGCAACACCCAGGAACTCCTTAAAAACTGGTACAGAGTCATCAGTAAAGCAGAATAGTACCTTTTATTTGCTTATATTCAATAGCCTTTAACATTTTTAACGTATAATGAAGACAGACTTGGTATTTAGAGGCTGTACTGAGATCTACCATCTCTAATTTTCTGCCTTTATGAAAGAAGTTCTCTGTGGCGGATAAGGCAGGATCAGTGGCTGGCAGGTTTATTTTCTTCGTGGTGGTGGGTAGGGACACAGGCCTTCTGAATGTTTCACTTTGGACCAAAGTTAAAGAGCAAGAGGCCTGCTATCCCCAGCTCACAAGTGTGTTCTGGTGTGGAGTGGGGGAGCAAAAGGTAAAATGAATAGTGTTACAGTAAGGAGGTGCACTGTTGTAAAGCCAGCTATTTGAATTTGCACATGGAAATATGCCAATAGAAATAAAATTGGAACAGGAGAGGAAAGTTAAATTTCGAGACTGTTTTTAGAGTTTTTCTCTTAGTTTGTATTGATGCATAAAAGTCAGTAGTTTTATTTTGCCACACTAATTTGCTTCATGGGAGAAATAGAGAGCAGAGGACAATATGGTTATCAGTAAGTTTGTGAAAATGGTATGAATTTGTAAGAATTTTTTTTGGTTGTCTCTTTTTGGTTCATAGGTAGTTAAGGTATTTTTAAGTTTGATTTCAGCTTTTAGTTTCTGGTTCCTTGCTTCTAATTAAGATCTATCTTTCACTTAATTTTTATGACTTTATGAAATAATATATAAAGTTCAATGTTGTTATAGCAACTACTCCACTAACTTACCTATATTTGTATAATACCTTTTACTTTACAAATTGCTTTCATATATATTAAGATTTACTATAATCTTGTGATGGACTTAACTGTCTTTAAAACTGGTACACTAATGAGACTTTTGCCGGTCCCAAAAGCTTAAAATTAAGGTATAAAAGTGGTTATATAATATTAAATATAATTGTAGAGGAAACCTGGATTCATTTAATGCCTTTCTAATTTTAAAAAAAGGGATAAAATAGTTCCAATTTAAATACTTTGCTACTGTAGTAGTTAAAGTTGTATGTCAACTTGGCTGGGTCTGGTTGAGTGGCTGGGCAGCTGGTGATAGTTATTCCCCATGATGAGACTGGCAGTCACCTCCATGGTGGGATCTACCACAAGCAGCTGAGTAGCTGCTTTGCTTATGTGGTCTGCTTCCCATATATAAGAAGCAGCTTTGGGGATGGTCTCTAGCTTATGGCATGGTTGGACCCTGCATGTAGCCATATCATTGTTCAACAGCCTGCCATGCTCTGCCGACCTGGGGACTTGCAGTGGACTTGAATTAATGGTTTGGTGACATCGGGACTGTTCTTTTTACTTGTCAACCTCGGGCTTGGGAGTCTCAGCAGCCAGCAGCTCTCCCAGTGAAGAAACACTCTAGCTGCAGTGGGCCGGGAGCTGGAGGCAGAGCTAAAGCCCAAGGCTGAGGGGCTTTCACCCAGCCCCTACAGCCTGGCAGTTTGAATTTGGACTTAAAGCCTCCAAATTGTAAGGATAAACTCCTGTTTGTTAAGGCCATCCCATTTTGGTATATTCTGGTCAGAGCCGCACTGGGTAACGACAACAGCTACCATGAAAACTAAACAAAAGGTTGTAATTTTTGATTGTGCTAGGTTTGTTTCAAAAATCAGTGAAGTTCATGAAGTACACTGTGTTCTCTTGCTGGCATCTCAAAACAGCCACTCTAGAATTAATTAAAAATAGCAATCTATGAGATTTTGGATTACAGTGTTGCATGGTTGAAGATTCATTTCACTACAAAAAGAATAGATGTCATTATCCATTTGTTTCACTATAGGACAATAGTTTATGCTGTAGTACATTTTTTTTTTTTTTTAATTAGCATTAGGAAATACATTTTGTTTTTCCTTTTTATTATTGTGATTTGGGTGAAGATTTACAGAGCAAATTCACTTTCCATACAGCAGTTTACATACACTTTGTCTCATGACATTGACCACAGTTTACCACAATGCAACAGCTCCCCTCCCACTTCTCCCCATAGTTACCTCTTCCCAGTGTCCATCCCTCCATGGACTCCTGCCCCCTAAGCTGCCTCCCTGTGCATAGGCAGCCCTTCTTTCTCAATGATTGTTCTCTCCAAGGAGTGTATCTGCCTCAGGTAAATGTTCAACTCATATGCCTGTCTATGTTTTAATGCAGGGTAGTTTTGCATATTTTATAAGAATTGTATGATGGATGAGGAGGAGCCCTGTTTGTGCAGTGGTTAAAGTGCTTGACTGTGAACTGAAAGGTTGACTGTTCCAGCTGACCAGCCGTTCAGTGAGTGAAAGATGGGACAGTTCTATTCTGTCATAAAGTGTTGCAGTGAGTTTGAATCAACTTGGTGACAATTTTTTTTCCCCTTTAATGTAATTGATGAGCTCTGGTGCACAGTGGTTAAAGCATTTGGCTGCTAACCAAAAGGTCAGCAGTTTGAACCCACCAGCCACTCCATGGGACAAAGATTCACAGCCTTGGAAACCCTATGGGGCAGTTCTGCTCTGTCCTATAGGGTTGCTGTGAGTTGGAATCAACTTGATGGCAGTGGGTTTTTTGGTTTTTAACCAAATATAATTTAAAATATATCCGTAGTAATTTTTGGATCAAATCGGTCATCCTGCAATTGCTAGCATATGTTTGGCTCTGAAAAAAATAGTTTTTTGAGGTATGTATTGTTATATTGGAATAAAAACATGATGCAGGATAGAAAAGCTTTAAAAGATGAGTTTTTTGAAAAGCTGAAACTAATTTGGGAGTAGTACTGGAACAGCTAGCTTTTAAGATGGTGGTGGAAAGGAGAAAATTTTTTTAAATTTTTTCCCCAGAGCTTTGTTGTAATCAGTCATTTTGTTATCTGTAGGAAGATAGGATAGGGAGGCCCACCCTGGAGGCAGGCCAGAAAGGTGGAGAAAAGGGAGAGGTGTCAAATATTTAAGGAGGTTAATGAGCTAACACCTGCAACAATCTGCAACCACCCATGTGGCCTGGCCAATCAAAATTAAGCAGAACAACCACAGACCCAGAACTTGAGGTTTGGGGAAATTTCCTAATACAGAGCATATGCAGAAGCCGCATACCCCTAACCCAAAGTAACTTTATAACATGCCCATATCATTATAATCTAATTTTAGCACTGCCTTCTTTATGAGGTTTTGGCCTTTCCAGATCTGAGCATGTGCAGAAGGGCTCTCGGGGACCTGTCACTCAACCTGTCACTGAAGGGACTCAGTCCCTCCTTAAGAATGCCCCTTCATGCCCCTTTTAGGAAGTATAGGCCACTCAAGCTGGCTAAGACACTTGCCTGCTAACCAGACGTCTGGCGGTTCAAACCCACCAGCCACTCCTGGGAAGGAAGTTTGGGCAATCCTACTTCCGTAGTGATACTGCCTCGGAAACCCAAGGAGGGGTCGCTATGAGTCGGGTTTGACTCGACGGCACATAATAACAACAACAACAAGGCCACTCAAGTTAAGCAGCTTGGGGTCCTTCCCCTTTCCACCTTTATGGAAATGTCTTTGTGTTGATGTCTGCTCTACCCATGGAGCTCAACTGTTCACCCTCTGGAACATACTTTGCTTTTTAATAAAGGCTTGTGTGCTTGTGAGTGACTGGCGCTTTGTTAAGTAAATTTGTTAATCTGCCACCAGCACCATTGACACCAATCACCACTCCCTTGCAGACCACCTGGGATTGCCTGCCCACAGATGGCTCACTTGTGTGGCTCACATTGCCGAGATTCTTCTTGCAAACAGGGCGAGGCCAGGGAAAGGGCTTCTCTGCCCAGATGACAATTTAAGAGTTACCCAATAAAATGCTAAATGCAATGGTTGTTTTTGTTGTTGTTGTGTGCCGTCGAGTCGCCCCGACTCATAGCCATCCTAATATAACAATGTCTAGTAAATGTGGCCAATCCACATTTAAAGAATGGTTTTTCTGATCTAACCATTATACTTAATAAAGACTGTACTTTATAGGCTACTGGGTGGGCATTGTTGGTATATGATAGAGAGTGATTTAAAACAAGAAAATGTATCTGAGTTTTTAGATCTGAATCACTTTTGATCCTTTGAGTTTTGTTACATGGGAAGGTGTACATTTATTATATACTGACTTGCCAGTTTTTTGAGTTTTGCATCTTCTCTTTTAAAGCCTCAGCAATATTTCTGTCAGTATATTGAAGGTACAACACTTTTATTCTCTGATGGTGATTTTCACAAAGGGCTAGGCATCATTCAGAATTAGGTAAGAGTGAATTTATGTTAATGGGAGAGGAACAATTTGAGAGGGGGAAAAAAAACAAACTCAACTGCTGTCGAGTCGGTTCCGACTCACAGCGACCCCTCCTTGAGTTTCCGAGACATTGTCACTGCGGAAGTAGATTGCCCAGTCTTCCTTCCGAGGTGTGGCTGGTGAGTTTGAACTGCCAGCCTTCTGGTTAGCAGTCAGATGCCTTAGGCACTACTCCACCAGACCAGACACCTAATTTGGAAGAAAGAGGGTGAGAATTGCTATACAACTTGAAGAATATAATTAGTGTCACTGAATTTGTACATGTAGAAATTGTTGATTTGGTATTATTCTCAACAATAACACAAAAATAAAAAAATAAATAAAAGAACCACATAGATAAACAAAGTAGATAATTAGCCTAGAAATTAAGGTATAATGTATGGCTCTAAAATACAAGGCAGATTGTGTTGTAGCTTGTAAAAACAGGATCTAATAGCAATTCACAAAAGATTTAAAACAGTGGTGATGTTAGAATAAATGTAGTCCCTTTCTGGGTGACTGCTTTAAAGAATGTCTCATGTATAAATCTGGTTCATTTGTTTACACTTTTGTCATCTTCAGATGATAAAACTCAGGAGGTTCCAAAGCTAAATTGGGCCTAGACAGGTAAACGAATAACAGTGATATTGAGAGGATGTCTTAAGACACCAATGGGAGTAAGCAGAAATCTGACACAGTCTAGGCTTACAATCATAGGCTTCTAAAGGTTGGAAATGATTGTCCTGAACATTTCAAAGACTTCCCGTGGCTTCTTTGGGCTCAGAAAATTTAAAGGGGAAATTTATAGGCAAATTGCTTATGATACACACATATAATTTTACATACATATTTTCTATTTTCCTAATTATAAACATTTAAAAATCATGAAAGTACAAATGAAAAAAAGCTATTATAATTATACCTATCAGAGAAATCCTCATTACTCTTTTAACTTCCTTTCTCCTATGCACTGTCTTTATAATATAATCATATATAAATCTTATAATCATATATAAATCATATAATCATACTGCATTAGTTTGAATATTGATTTTTTCTTTTTAAAATAATTTATCATAATTTTTTCAAGTCAATAAAAATTCTTCATGAACAAAATATTTAGTACTGATCTTTTAGTTTATTATAAGTTCCACATGGCTCATAAAGTTTATTGTTAAATTATTTAAAGTTTATTATTGAGGAAGTAATAACTTAGATTATTTCTTTTCTCATATTCATAGTATCTGAAAAAAGTATGAGGGAGGCATAGACCCATAAGCATCTGATGGTATTATGTTTTATTTTATTCTGTAAGAAAACAGCATACCAAACTCATTGCTGTTGAGTTGATTTTGACTTCTGGAGAACTCATGTTACAGAGTAGAACTGCTCCGTAGGGTTCTTGGCTGTAATCTTTTTTTTTTTTTTTTTTTTAGTCTTTATTATTATTTATTTTTTTATTATGATTTGGGTGAAAGTTTACAGAGCAAATTGCTTTTCCATTCAACAATGCACATACGTTCTGTTTTGTGATAATTATTGCAATCCCCACATTGTAACAGCATTCTTGGCACTTCTTCCCTGCGCCAACCCCTACCTTTCCTCCTTCCTTCCCATCCCTTCCCACCTTCTCAGCTCCATCCCCAGGCAAATGCTGTCCCCTTGATCTCATATATTTGATTGTTCTAATAAGTGCATACCCTTCTGATACTACTGTTCACCCAGGTGATTCTTATATGTAAGAATCTACCTAAATATCTACCTATCTACCTTATGGTACATGCGATAAAAGAGTCCATTATTGCCATCATTCATATCTCCCCATCTTAGGGATGAGAATGATAAGGCTCAGAATGTTAAAATGGCTTGTCTCCAGGGGCACAGCCACTGATTTAGATGTCTAGCCATTTTCTCTGGCCAGTTCTGTGAGCTTCTCAAATTGTCCCTTAGGCTTAAAGAGGTGCTTTGGAATATGGGAGGCAGGCAAGAAAGGCAGAAGCCAAGTGTTCTCCAAAAGGGAGGCCCTTGTTCCTGGGAGACCAGTAAGCTCTCCCTCCCCATCTTCCCCTCCCTTCTGCCCCCTCCACACATTTTAAACAGCTCTTCTCACAGTCTGCTAGCAGCAGGATTTGGCTGTAATCTTAATGGGAGCAGATCTCCACGCCTTTTTTTTGCAGTTCCGCTGAGTGGGTTTGAACTGCCAATCTTTAGGTTAGTAGTCAGGTACAGACCATTTGTACCACCCAGTGACCTCTTAGTTCTATGGGCCTTATTTTTTATTATTTGTAAATGTTCTCTTTGCTAATATGTAGCCCTAGTTGCTATTTTGGTTACGGAACTGAGAAAAGTTTATTTCTTCTCTCTCTTGCTGAAGGTGGTTGGAGGCAAAGTAAAGAAGCCTGGTAAACGTGGTCGAAAGCCAGCCAAAATCGACTTGAAAGCAAAACTTGAGAGGAGCCGGCAGAGTGCAAGAGAATGCCGGGCCAGAAAAAAGCTGCGGTATCAGTATTTGGAAGAGTTGGTATCCAGTCGAGAAAGAGCCATATGTGCTCTCAGAGAGGAACTGGAAATGGTAAGGATGTCTATCAATAAACACATGAAATAACTTCAACTTATCAGTCAAAGAAATATACTTTGAAACAGGATGATACCAGTTTTCACCTATTTAGTTGTCAAACAGTGGAAATGTTAATGAGGTTGTAGGAAAATAAGCATTTTCATACACTGCTTGTAGGAGCTGCATGTACATGACTTTCATTGAGGAACTGTTTATGATAGAAAAAGTGGAAAATAACCCAAATGTACAACAATAAATGATTGGTTAAGTAAATATTATACTGTATCCATATGTCAGACTACTTTACAGCCAGTAGAAATCACAATGCACATATTTTTCTTACTGACATAAAAAGATATGCAAAATACATTCCTACCTTGAAAAAATAATATAGCAATATGTAAAATATGCATAGTACGATAAGGAGCTCTGATGGTTCAAACCCACCAGCCACTTTGCAGGAAGACTGGGCAATCTATTTCTGTAAAGATTTGCCACCTCGGAAACCCAAAGGGGGTCACTCTGAGTTAGAATTGACTCGATGGCAGTGAGTTTGGTTTGAGTTTTGGTACCATTTGTGTTTCAATATTTGTTTAAACATGTAGTCATTCATTCAGATTTTGTGTAGTGCTTGTGGAAATGTGAAAGAGAGTAGGTAAAAGAAAATTGAAACCTTACCACTATGAACTCAGACAGGAAGTGACAGTTAAGCGAGGGATGATACTATCATGAGGTTGCAAAATACAGACAGGTACCTCAGTGTTTTTAGAAGGTAAGAAATAAGGTTGGAGCACGAGAAGAATCCAAATATACACTATTCAAAAGATTGTTTTCCTTAATATATTGAATTTTATTTGGACTATAAATTATTTCTTGCCTTCTATGAGGTAATGAATCATCTTCCCATTGCCATCAAGTTGTTTTTGACACAGTGATTCTATAGAGCAGAGCAGAACTGTCCCATAGGGTTTCCAAGGTAGTAATCTTTACAAAGAAGCCTTGTTGGCACATTGATTTAAGTGTTTGGCTGCTAACTGTGAAGTTGGTGATTTGAACTCACCAGTTGCTCTGAAGGAGAAAGCTGTGGCAGTCTGCTTCTGTAAAGATTTGCAGCCTTAGAAACCCTTTGGGTCAGTTCTGCTCTGCCTTATAGGGTCACTGTGAGTCAGAATAACGTTGACAGAAACAGGTTTGAGTTGTTTTTGGTTTAATCTTTTTTTTTTTTTTTTTTAATTAGGATTTGGGTGAAGATTTACAGAGTAAATTCACTTTTCATACAGCAGTTCACATATACTTTGTCTCATGTCATTGACCAAAATTTA
>NW_006922075.1:398017-401671 GCF_000298275.1 Orycteropus afer afer | reverse complement strand
CAGTGAAACCGTCTGGGCCAGGACTTTTTTTAGTTGGTAATTTTTTGATGACCTGTTCAATTTCTTCTTTTGTGATGGGCCTGTTCAAATTTTTCACTTGGTTTAATCTTTATGGAAGTAGACTGCCACATTTTTCTGTTGGCAATGAATTGTCTTACAGAGAGTCTTTATCCTTGGTTCCTGAGAGAGAATCTTAGGAGTTCCTGAGTAATAGAGGTACCTTTTGTTATCTAGGCCTAAAGACTATACCTGAAAATGTGTATTAATGAGTGGAGTAAGGAGGTTGGCCAAGCCAGAAGGACCACCTCTTGACCTGATATCAGCTAACCTCCAAGAGCAGAGAGAGAGAGAAAAGCATGATTCTGTCATGCATATTCAAAGGCCCCAATCATGACTATGCAGTGAAGCAAGAGCTTCAGAGTAGGGTTCAGACATGAGAAACTCTGGGAACTGTGATTGGATCTTAAAGTGAAATGGTGGTGGTAATAGGAGTTTAATAAGGTTTTTGTTGCTGTTGTTAGGTGCCCTTGTTAAACTCTTGTTCTGTTTGAGCAACTGGCTTGTGGTCTGTGTACAAAAGAAAAAAACACTGCCCAGTCCTGCACCATCCTCACAGTTGCCATGATTGAGCCCATCATCGCAGCCACTGTGTCAGTCAGTCTCATTGAGGGTCTTCTGCTTTTTCGCTGAGCTTCTACTTCACCAAGCATGATATCTTTCTCTAGAGATTGGGTTACTTCTGACAACATGACTAAATTAAGAGAGATGAAGTCTGACCATTCTCTCTTCTAAGGAGCATTCTGGCTGTACTTCCAAGACAGATTTGTTTATTCTTGTAGCCATCTATAGTATATTCAACATTCTTCACCAACACCACAACTCAAATGCATTAATTCTTCTTCATAATCCAGCTCTAACATGCTTATGAGGCTATTGAAAATACCATGGCTTGGGTCAGGCACATATTAATCCTCAAATTGACATCTTTGTTCTTTAACACTTTAAAGAGGTCTTTTGCAGCAGATCTGTCCAGTGTGATACATTTGATTTCTTGACTGCTACTTTCATGGACATTGTGGATTAAAGTAAAATAAAATTCCTGACAATTTCAGTCCTTGCTTTGTTTATCATGATGTTGCTTATTGGTCCAATTGTGAGGATTTTTGTTTTCTTTATGTTGAGGTATAATCAGACTGATAGTTTCTGATCTTCATTAGTAAGTGCTTAAAATCTTCTTCATTTTCATCAAGCAAGGTTGTGTCATATGCATATCACAGATTGTTAATGAGTCTTCCTCCAGTCCTGATGCTTTTTTCATATAGTCCAACTTCTTGGACTATTTGCTTAGCATACAGATTGAATAAGTATGATGAAAGTATTTCTGATTTTAAACTATGTTCTGTTTGAACGATTGCTTCTTTGAATGATTGCCAAGTTAAGTGTTCTGGAATTCCCATTCATTGCAATGTAATCAGTAATTTGTAATGATTTACATAGTTGAATGGCTTCGCAAATTTAATAAAACATTGGTAAACATCTTTCTGGTACTGTTTGCTTTCAGCCATGATCCATCTGACATCAGCAATGATATCCCTAGTTCCATGTCCCCTTCTGAATCCAGGTTGAATTTCTGGAAGTTCCCTGTCAATATATTGCTGTAACCATTTTTTAATTATCTTCAGCAGATTTTACTTGAGTATGATGTTATTGATATTGTTGGATAATTTCCACATTCTTCTGGATCATCTTTTTTTGGAACAGGCACAAATATAGATCTCTTCCAGCCATTGGCCAGGTAGCTGTCTTCCAAATTTCTTGGCATAAAAAAATGAGTGCCTCCAGTGCTGCATCTGTTTGTTGAGTATTCCATCAATTCCTGGAGCATTGTTTTTTTGCCACTTCCTTCAGTGCAACTTGGAATTCTTCCTTTGATACCATTAGTTCTTGATCATACGCTACCTCCTGAAGTGGTTGAACATCAGCCCATTCTTTTTTGTGCAGTGACTCAGTGTGTTCCTTCCATCCTTTTTTTTTTTTTTTTTTTTTTTGAGACTTCCTGCATTGTTCAGTATTTTGCCCATAGAATCCTATAATAGTGTCACTCGAGGCTTGAAGTTTTTCTTTACTTCTTTCAGCTTTGTGTTCTTTCCTTTTGATTTTCTGACTCCAGGTCTTTGCACATTTCACTATAATACTTTACTTTGTCTTTTCAAGCTGCCCTTTGAAATCTTCTGTTCAGATCTTTTACTTCATCATTTCTTCCATTGGCTTTAGGTATTGTCCATTCAAGAGCAAGTTTCAGAGTCTCTTCAGATGTCCATTTTTGTCTTTTCTCCTTTTCTGTCTTTTTAATGACCTTCGATAAGGTTAGGGTAGGCATAGACAGACTTTCTGAGCAATGATGAGGAATAAGAACTTCATCTTAAGAGGAAATGAAGGCTATTAAACTCGAGAGTGACATAGGTAGATTTGTCTAAGAATAATCACTTCGATTGCAGTGTGGAGAGTGGATCAAGAGTATGTACTTGAGGCTATCTAGAGGTGGGGAGAACCTTTAGGAGGCTATGGTAGTTGTCTGAACCAAGGTGGTGGCAGTACAGATGCAGCAAAGTAGACAAATACAAGAGTTGTTAGCAGGGTAGAAGCTATAGGAGTGAGTTCCATATCAAAAATCCGCACTCACTGCCTTGGAGTCAATTCCAGCTCATAGTGACCCAGTTGGGTTTCCAAGACTATAAATCTTTACAGAAACAACAGACTGTTTCATCTTTCTTCTGCAGAGCAGCTGGCGGGTTTGAACCATTGACCTTTTGATTAGCAGTCATACACCTTAACCACTGTACCACCAGAGCTCCTTAGGGTAAAGTAGGAGTAACTAGTGACACCTAAGTGTCCAGCTGGATGAGTGATGGTCCTGTATGTTGAGACAGAGAATAGAGATGATAAAGAATGGACTTAGTAGGGAAAGATATAATTTCACATTTTTAGACATGATTAATTTGAACTGTCTGTGGAAGATCCAAGAGGAAAGATTCAGTGATAACTGGATAAATCGGTCTAGAATAGGAGTCTGCAAATATTTCCTATAAAGGGATTGTTGTTCAATGCCATCTAGTCGATTTTGATTCATAGTGACCCTGGGTACAACAGAATCGAAACACTGCCCAGTCTTGTACCATTCTCCAAATTTTTGCTGTGTTTAAGCCCATTGTTGCACCTATTGTGTCAGTCTGTTTCATGGAGTGTCCTCCTCTTTTTCACTGACCCTCTGTTTTACCAAGCATGATGTCCTTCCCCAGAGGCTGGTCATTCCAAATAACATGTCCAAAATACTTGAGATGAAGTCTTTCTGTCCTTGCACCTATGGAGCATTCTGGCTATATTTCTTCCACAGCAGATTTTTTCATTCTTTTGGCAGTCCATGATTGTGGTAGTTAAGGTTATGTGTTGTGGTGTAGTAAATTACTTAGTGTGGCTTTTCTACCCATAAGTTGTTGTAAATTCCAAGGTGGGATTTTTCTATGAGCAACTGAGGAGCTCCTGATTGCTGAAGTTGTCCACCTGGAGTATTTCTGTTGGGAGTGGCACAAAACAATGTTCTGGGAGGTGCCCTCTCTCTCTCAGGTGCTTAGAGTTCTGATGCTAAGATTGGCT
>NW_006922075.1:386896-396882 GCF_000298275.1 Orycteropus afer afer | reverse complement strand
TTGCCCAACCTTCCTTCCGAGGAGTGGCTGGTGGATTTGAACCGCCAGCCTTCTGGTTAGCAGTCAAGTGCCTTAGCCACTATGCTACCAGAGCTCGGCACTAGAGAACCAAAAACAGTGATATGTTCCATATTCTTTGCCAATACCATAATTCAAAGGAATCAGTTCTCTTCAGTCTTCCTTATTCATTGTCCAGCTTTTGTATGCAGATGAGGTGATTGAAGGTACCATGGCTTGGATACCTTAGTCTTCAAGGTGACATCTTTGCTTTCATACACTTAAAAAAAGTGTTTTGCAGCAGATTTCCCCAGTGCAATACATAGTTTGATTTCTTGACTGCCGCTTCCTTGAGTGTTGGTTGTGAATCCAAGTAAAATGACATCCTTAGCAGCTTCAATATTTTCTCTTTTTATCATGATGTTGCTTATTGTCCAGTTATGAGGATTTGTATTTTCTCTCCATTGAGGTATAATCTATACTGAAGGCTGTAATCATTGATCTTCATGAGTAAGTGCTTCAAGTCCTATTCCCTTTCAAAGCAGTGTTGTGTCATCTGCTTATTTCAGGTTTTTAATGAGTCTTCCTCCTATCCTGATGCCTTCTTCATATAGTCCAACTTCTTGGATTATTTGCTTAGCATACAGATTGAATAAGTGTGGTGAAAGTATACAGCCCTAATGCATACGCTTCCTGATTTTAAACTTTGCAGTATCCCCTTGTTCTGTTTGAATGACTCGCTCTCAGTCTATGTATGGGTTTCTGGAATTAGTGTTCTGAATTCCCATTCTTCACAGTGTTACCCATAATTGATAATGACCCCCACAGTCAAATGCCTTTGCTTAGTCAACAAAGCACAGGTAAATACCTCTCTGGCATTTCCTGCTTTCAGCCAAGATTCATCTGACATCAACAATGATATCCCTCATTCCATGTTCTCTTCTGAATCTGGCTTGAATGTTTGGCATTTCCCTATTGATGTACTGCTGCAACTGTTCTTGAATTATCTTCAGCAAAATTTAGTCTCTGAGGTTACCCTAGATCTGCTTCCACGGCTTTACACATTGTAAAGCTCCCATTGGTGAGTTTGGAAGTCTGGAAGAGCATGGCAGCAGTTAAGGAAAATGACTGTGGCACTGGATGGATGGGCAGCAGTGACCTTAGTCATAGACTGGAGCTCAACTCTTGGACAGTTTTAAAGGCTATAAGCAAAATAGCAGAATTTTTTTTAAAATCTTTTGTCTTTTACTAAACTTTGATCTTCTTTCTCTCTAAACTTCCTATATTGTCTGCTGGCTTTCCGAATTGTCAATTCTCACTCTATCTAGGATTGTTTTTGTTTTTTAATTGTATTCTTAGCTAAGAGAGTATTGTGGCAAGGTGATTGTCAGGGAGATGTAAATAACTGATAGTGTGAGCCATTTGTGAGTATTTGCATTTTAAAATGTTTTATTAATCACTATAAATCTCTAAATAGTGGTATACCATAGGGAGATATTCTTTTAACTAGAATGGGCTTCTTAATTTTTGCAACACTTCAGTACATGCCAAAAAGAAGATTTAACAACAGTTTTTTTACTGTCTTCTGAAAGAGGGCAGATCTCATACATGTCATAGGTTATAAATATGAAACAGAGCAGAAGGTAATTCCTGGCAGCCAACTTTATCTCTAGTCATAAGCGTGCTGTGTCCAGGATTTCTACCAGTGTCCTGAACTCCAATTGGTAAAGTTTTACTTAAATATATTTTACATATTTCAGTACAAGCAGTGGTGCATGGCAATGGACCAAGGAAAAATCCCTTCTGAAATAAAGGCCCTACTCACTGGAGAAGAACAGAGCAAATCTCAGCAGAATTCAAGCAGGCACACCAAGGCTGGGAAGACAGAAACTAACAATTCCTGTGAGTATAATGGGAGAATTTATATTTAGAGGAGTGTCTGAAGATAGGGTTTCTATTGACCACTTTCCTTAGTATGTCTTTAAAAATAAAACATTTGATATCCTTTGTATACACTGTAAAGCAAGTAAAATGGTATTACATTGTAAATACTGAATCGCAACCAATTTGCTGTATAAACTTTTATCCAAATCACAATAAAAAGTTTAAAATTCAATAAATAAATATTGAAATGCATTTGGCATGGGGTCTATAAAGAGTAAGTTATCAACTTTATGGAGAATTATTTTACTGAGTAGCTTATTTTATAAATATGAATGTATTATTCTTGTTATTGTTAGTGATGATACCTTTAATTATATTTTGATTTATAGCTCACAAAGTACATTCAGTTACATTTATCTTAATTATTTTTTTCAACAATTGTGCTGAGTTTACCTCTTATTTTATAAATCAGTAAATAGAAGAGGGGTAAGTGAGGTGCCCAAGGTTACATAGCTGTAATGATAAAACCTGTCCTCACCCAGTCTACGCTCTCTCTAGTACAGTTGTCTATTACTGTAAGGAGTTTTTTTAAATAGAGGTGAAATCCACATAACATAAAATTAACCATTTTAAAGTGAACCATTTGGTGATAGTATATTTACAGTGTTATTCGACAATTACCTCTAGTTCCAAAGCATTTTCATCATCTCAAAATAATACCCTGTACCCATTAAGCAGTTGCTGCCTTTTTCACCTAACCCCAGCCCCTGGGAATCACCAATCTACTTTCTGTCTCTGTAGCTTTACTTGTTCTGGATATTTCACATAAATGGAATCTGTAATATGTGATCTTTTGTGTCTGGCTTCTTTCACTTAGCATGTTTTCAGGATTCATCTATGTTGTAGCATGCATCAGCACTTCATTTTTTAGGTTATATAATTTTCCACTGTGTATAATTTTCCACATTGTGTAATTTTCCACAATTTGTGTATCCATTCATCAGTTGATGGACATTTGGGTTGTTTCCATCTTTTGGCTATCGTGAATACCGCTACTGTGAACATGCACAATGAGTATTGGTTTGAGTACCTGTTTTTAGTTCTTTTGAGTATATACCTAAGAGTAGAATTACTGGGCCATATGGTAATCTATGTTTTAACTTTTTGAAGAACGTCCAAATTATTTTCCACATTGGCTGAATCATTTTACATTCCCATAAGCAGTGTACCACTTTTCGTTTTTCCATATTCTTACCAATACTTGTTATTTTTTACATTATAACCATTCTAGTGGATGTGAAGTAATATCTCTGTGTGGTTTTGATTTGCATTTCTCTAAAGATGTTGAGCATGATGGGCTTGTTGGCCATTTGTGTATCTTCTTTGGAGGAATGTTTGTTCAAATCCTTTGTCCATTTTTCATTTGGATTGTTTGGCTTTTTGTTGTTGAGTTTGAGTTGTTGGTATATATTCTGGGTATTAGATATGTTATTTGCAAATAATTTTTCCTGTTTTGTAGGTTGGCTTTTTATTTTATTGAAAATGCACTTTGGTACATAAGTATTTTAATATTTATAAAGTCCATTTTATCCATTTTTTCTCCTTTGTTACTTTTGGTGCCATATCTAAGAATCCATTGCCAAATCCAGGATCATAAAGATTCTTCCCTCTGTTTTCTTCTAAGAGTGTCATGGTGTTAGCATTTATATTTAGGTCATTGATCCATTTTTGAGTTAATTTTACATATTCTTTTACATGCAGTTACATAGTTCTCCCAGCAACCATGTGTTGAAAAAACTCTTAAGGATTTTGGAATGCAGATGTCTTGTGTTTATTTCTTCATTATTGTGATTACATTTGGAAGAGTTATGAAGAAATGTTATAAAGTTTTCACTTTAAAAAAAATTGATAAAATTGAAGGAACAGGCTTTTTGATTATTAGGTAATTTTCGCCTTAGTATAAATTTAATTACAGAAAAAAAGCCAAATCAGCTCATTTTTCTTTCCAGCTGTATTTTTAAAAATAGCCTTCCCATATGTACTAAACTGAAGAAAATGTGTGCATTTTAAAAGAGATGAACAAACCTTAACCAACCTTAAAAACATTCTTACATAGTTAACTTTGATTTGTTTTTCAGGGTGAAGATCATAGAAAATGATGAGTCAGTGATTGAAACCAGTATTCTGATTCCCGTGTTGGATGAATGGGCAAGATTGTCCATCAAGGCTGTGTTTACTACTTATTGTTCAGTAGTCATCTCTGTAAATCTGCAGTGTCTACCAAATTGTGTGATCATAGATCTCAAAGGGTCTTGTTTTAACCTTCAGCACTTAGAAAATGTATAAACATTCAGACCTGTTTTGGTTAGTGTCACCACCATGGCATTTAACATGTTGTGATGCTTGAAAACACAGGAGTAGAGAAAAATGGGTTGAAGACTATTTTTGCACCTTAAATCCACTTGCTTTATTGCTTTATTAGTTATTTATATTCTTTCCATGTAATTCATGTAATTGTATATATATGTGTGTCTGGTTGGTGTCACCTTTTTCATGTTTTTGATTGCCCTACAAAGAGAAACCAAATGGGCTGATTACTGACTGCAGGTTCTCAGCCTTTATGGACCTAATCTTATTTCTTTATATTTACTTGAGTAATGTATACTTCCTGCATGAACTATGATTTTTCCTGTGAGCCATTCCAGCATAAGCTGTGAATATGTATTAACAAATATATACATTTCTGTTTTTACAATCCATTCTAGTATGCCTGTTTTAAATAACATACATGTTGGCAAAATCCATCAGGAAAGCCCTGAAGACATCTTCTATTTAAAACCTTTGTGACTGTCTTCTCAAGCTGTATTTATAAAAGTTTGCTAGGGCCTAATCCACATTTGGAGGATAATTAGTCAAATTTTATTTTAAAGCAAGAAGTCACCTTTCAGGCATTTCAGTAGCATGCATCATCATGCAACCCAGAATACATATGTATGTATGTCTTTCTGTTGTATGTCTATATGTGTATGTTGTGAGGGCAGGAGTGAATGTTCACATACTTTTTTGTGTGTATATTCAACTAACTTAGAGAATTTTTCTGAATAGGATGAAACTAGCTGCGGAGATCGAGTTTCTGCATTAAGAGGTCTGGAGTAAAATGAGGGACAGATTGCTAGTAGATGTAATGACTATAGCCATAAGCCGAACATTTTAGTTTCTTTGCTGACTTAGCGTCCATATGAATGTGTTCTGATCCAGAAAGAAACATACTGTGGGTGTGCATCTGGTTCAGCCCTTGCCATGCCTCCATTGTGGAGTTTAGCACGGGTGCTGGAGTTGGGCACAGCACTACAGCTAGTGGGCCTGGCAGGAGGCGAGGGAGGCAAAGCATTTCTTTCCAGTTCCCAACACAGCTACATTTGCTTTCTTCCCAACTGCCAAATAGAGTGATGCTTGAGGATCAGGCTCGTAATATGACACACTTAAAATAAAAAAATTTTTGATTTCTCCAGTAAGACACTATCAGTCTTTCTTTCTCATAGTTAAATCAGAAATTGTGTTCTCTGTTGCTGCTAAAGTATAATTGTTCTTCACGCTAACTAACCAAATATTGATTTCCAAACAAACTATATATTTTGTTGTGAACTGGCAGTTATTAAGGAGGCATCACAGTCTAGATTGTCTGTGAGGTGGGACATGAGGTGGACCACATAATTTAAGATTGCAAGGTACATTTCCCCTGTCTCAGGCCATGAATTTGAATAAAGTTCCTAAAGCCCTCTTGTGCTTAGGTTACAAACTCAGATCTCCAGTTTAGTCCTGTGTGACTACTGATATACCACTAGCCCAGTTTATTGGGTCTCTCTGTATTTTGGAGGACTGGGGGTTTAAGAGTATTTAATGTCGTTAGGATCATAAATACAGGTAGATTAAGGATTGTTGATATTCAGGCCTTTAGAATTTAAGTGTTTTAAGTATAGTAGTCAGATTGTAATGGGTATGTTTTTGCCATCTGGTCTACTCAATTGTATATTTTTATTTTGCAAAACATCCCAAAACTTATTTTATGTTGCATTTGTTCAGTACCTTTGAATTCCTCCAGAAGATTTGTTTTCAAAGCAAACATTCCAAAATGAATGTGGCTCTTCAATGGAATGTCTCCATTGTGCTTGAAGTATTTCTTCCCTGGTTGTAATTTTAAATTACAAGATCCAGGGTCATTTGAGCTTTTATTTATTTATTTTTTTTCCAGAGTCTTTACAAGAGCAATGACTGTATCCTCAGGTAGACGACATATGATTTTGAGTGAAAATACATTACAATTTTATTTGAGTTTATTCCTAAACCTCTACCTGTTTGTTATTTGGTAGTAGATCAAACCAAAAGAAAAATCCCTTGGTCTGAAAAAGAATGATTTGATTGCTTTGGGTATTGTGCTAACTGCACGCTTTGGCTTCTTTGAAGCACGTTAATAAATTTCACTGATTTAAACAGTCAAAGCATTTCCTTCCCCATTCCAGGTTAAGGAGCATCGTAATGAAATCCTGGCATCTCTCACTCACTTACAATAACAACAGAAGGGATGAGAGAGAACAGAAGAGGGTGAGAGAATCAGTAAGCTCAGGCCTTCTAGAATAGTGCTATTCTTTTCTCTGAGTGAACAGAGTAATGTTTTCTTTTTCTTTATTTTCTTAAAGAAAGACATATAAGGGGAAAATATATTTGTGTATTTAGATCAGTAATATTCTGTCATTAATTTAGCATAGGCCTGCCACATAGCAGAACAACTGAATCTATGGAATAGGTTTGACCAGGTCAAATTTTAGGAGATAGTCTGAGTTCTTTAAAATCTATCTATAATATCTAAATCAGAATCTGTCTTACTGTGGCAAAATCATGTCACTGTTTACCAGCTAATTGACAGTATTTATCAACGTCACCATTTTAGCATTTTATTTTATCATCTTTAAATTTTGGTAAAGTTGATTTTGCTCCTTAGAAAAAATACAGGATTAAATTGGATTTATCTTTAGTTGAATAAAGGCAAAGAAAGTTACTTCACAAGAAGTCAGTTGCATATGATCAGTTATTTAGTTTTAAAAGGGAAGAAGATTACTATTAAACTGCGCAGTATTGGGGGGCATTGGAAGAATTTTTCTTTCTCTGAAGAACTGTACAATTATATTTTTATGAAAAATAAAGTATCTTCACCAGAGATATCTCAAATTGTCAGTTTCGTATGCTGGAATCTAAATAGGTATCACATTCTCCAGTCTTTTTAGCTGTATCATATCTATCCTAGAATGGTATAGTTGAGGGATCTCTTTAGCAGTAATAGCATTCTATTAATTAAGCTAATTTTAAGAACAACTCATGTGTTCTGTCTGGCAGTATCATCCTATAATTATCTATATAAAGCATATATATTTTCCGGCTACTAGGTATCTTGGCTCTCTTCTTATTCCATCCATTTTATTTAAATATAAAATGGTCATGAATCCAAGCCAGGACTGCCTTGCAAGATTGTGTACTGCACAAAGACACTCAGTGAAGGGGGCAGTGGGCCTAAAATCTAGCTCACATTCCCCTCAAAAGCCATGTGTGGAGGAAGGGGCACCTGCTGCCTGTTTACTGAGTCACATGTGTGGCACACACGGGTCTGCCCAGAAGAGGTACCTTTTTTTAATTTGCCCAAAAGGGGTACTTTCCTTAATTCCTCCATCCAGAGGCACACCTTTTATAAATGTGCAGAACAGTGGTGTGCTGCCGCTGGCTTGTCCTGGCTCCTCAGGAGCGCTGATTGTGTGCATCGCTTCCCACGCCCACTTTCAGTGGTAGCACCTTGGTAGCTTTTAACTGGCAATGGTGGGAGTATTTATTTATATCAGAGAAATCAGAAAATGCTACAAATCAAAAGATTACCCCCCCTCCCCCCAGAGAGCAGGCTTCTAGCACACCACTAAAAAAGGCCCAGTGGCTAGCATGGCCCTGACTAGAGCAGGCAAATTTGAGGCCTAAAGAGTATATGCTGGATTAACTCTTTATAAGGCTGCAGGCAGCTTGGAGATGCCCATATCAAATACCTATTAGTTCACAAGATACATGGTGGTTGTATTTCAGAAACTATTGTGAGTAGCAGAAGAATACCCAGCCCAACTCTGGAAATGAAGTAAATCAGCTGAATTCTTAAAGTAGGTCCTGGGGTCAGAGTAGACACAGCCAAGTCAGTCACCTGTTGTGTTGTGACACAGCGCCCCAACACTGCTTGTCTGGGGGTGGGCTGGAGTTGGACAGTGAGCTCTGGCTTACAGGCCATTCTGCCTCTGCAATACAATAAATATTTGGGCAGGAAAACTTTCCTGAGAAGCAAAGCAATGCCTAATGAGTACTTTACAATTCAGACCCAACATAGAACTGAGTCAGCAAGCTGGACATGACAATTCACATGACAGTTGTTGGGCCTAATCTAGGTAGGCTTGCGTAGCCAAGAACCAAATAGGCCAAAAGCCCATCCCAAAGCTCAAATCAAGTTTTGAGTATTACAACTTCAATAGAACAAAGGCCATGCCTGCCAGCACCACAAGAAAAGAAAGAAGAGGATTTATGGCAATAAATAATGTTCTTGTATGCCTTTGAGTTGATTCCAACACAATGCAACTCAGTGTGACAGAATAGAACCACCCATAGGGTTACCTAGAATAATCTTCACGGGAGCAGATCACCAGGCTTTTCTCCCACCAAGCAGCTGGTTGGTTCTAACTATCAAACTTCTGGTATGCAGTTGAGTGCTTAGCATTGCACCACCAGGGCTCCTTAAATAAATAATAACGGCCCCCAAACCTGCACCATCCTTCTCAGGAACAACTCTGGGCCCCAGGTGCCACAAAGGAAAGAGAGAACACTGAAAAAGGAAGAAAGCCAAAGAAAGATGGCCAAGCAAGTTCACCTAGAGGTCAAGACTTTGAAAGCTGGCAGTGTTTCTACTGTGGGAGAAGCCACACCTTTTTAAACCACTCCAGATTTTAAAAAGTGAAAAACTCATGTGTCCATGAGCCTTTTCAATCAGGTGGAGTAAAATCTCCACCTAGTACGAACCAATAAAATATCTTTAAGCTGAACTCTAGTAGCATCTGGTAGTGCCTAAGGCATTTGACTGCTAAACAGAAGGCTGGCAATTCAAACCCACCAGACACTCCTCAGAAGGAAGGTTGGGCAATCTACTTCCATAGTGATACTGCCTTGGAAACCCAAGGAGGGGTCGCCATTAGTCAGATCTGACTCCAAGGCCAGTGGTTCATTTGTTTCAGTTCTAGTAGCATCGCTCCTTTTTCTGGAGTGGGGCAGAGTGACGTGTGAGAAGTGAAAAGAAGGGAGCCTTGAGTCTCAGAAGGCTAAGTGATACAAATCAGAAGCACATAAACTAGTCTTAAGAAATAAACCACAAAATATCTAGACTCAGAGATGACTTCATTGAGATGATAAAGGGGTACCCAGTTAACAAAAAAAAAAAAAACACCAAACCAGTTGCCATAGTGACCCCATGTGTTGCACAGTAGAATTGCAACCCACAGCATTTTCATGGCTGTCGCCTTTCAGAAGCACATCAGCAGACCTGTCTTCTCAGGCACTTGTGGGTAGGTTCAAATCACCAACCTTTTGATTAGTAATCAAGAGCTTAACCATTTGTACCACCCAGGACTATGCACCCAGCTAAGCGTACTTAACCCATTCATCACCACATTATTTTTTGTTTGTAGGATTTTGTAGATAACAATGCTTTTTTGCTGATGAAATGTATGCTGAAATATTGTATGTTTTTCCATTTTTGTTAGGTATGATGGATTTTTATAAATATTATGTAGGCCATATATATCCCAATAGATTCTGGTAGGATAAGTGAGATGACATGTAGAAAAGTTTACTTGAATATTACCTAATCCCAAACCAGAAGGCTGGTGGTTCAAACCCATCAGCCACTCCTCGGAAGGAAGGTTGGGCATTCCTACTTCCGAAGTGATACTGCCTCGGAAACCCAAGGAGGGGTCGCTATGAGTCGGGGCCGACTCGATGGCAAACAACAACAACAACAACAATGGCAGGCTGAC
>NW_006922075.1:384774-386100 GCF_000298275.1 Orycteropus afer afer | reverse complement strand
CCCTCTTCAACAAAGAAAAGGGAAACCAATTAACACAGACACAGAAGATAATCCTGGACCCCTGAGCATTGAAGGGAAGGATATAGAAGTGGACTGAACCCCAACTAGGACAAGAATTTGCATGAAAATACCAAAAAAGGAGACATATGGAGCTGCGATCTGGCAGTGATCCTGAGCGATCCTGATGGCAAAGACAGCTTGGAGATTCCTGAATGCTGGTAGGACCTAAGAATTAACCTAAAATCAGCCCTGCTAGCCAGGGAATGCACGGAGGACTGCTCTGGTGGCTGGGGAATAAACAGAGAAGGCGAAGAGAATGGTGGGCTGAGCTGTGGACTTTTGCTTGCCCGGAGGGCGTGGCCATTTTGAATGTTTACAAGCAGCTTGACCATTTTGGATATTTAAAGAGACAGTGCTCTTCCAGATTCCAGGTGCTTAAGAATACGTTCTACTTGCCAGCAACCCCAAGGAAACTCTGGACCTGCAGGACTGAAAAGGTGCGACATTCTTCTTGTTACTCTTATACCCCACACCCGCTTGGTGAACAAAGGTGCGGACATCCCTACACCCACCCACCTTCTGGGCCCGCAGGAACTCCATCCCAGTCTGTGTGCTCAGACAGAGCCTGGGTGCCTTACCCAGTCCTCCACCGATTTTTCTTCTTTTCTCTTTTTTTTTTAATTTTTAATTTTGTTCCTTTTTTCTGTTGTTTAGTTTGCTTGTATTTGTCTGTTTCAAAACTATTATTATTAACATTTTTGTTCTTCTTACTATTATTATTTTTTTATTTAATTTTTTTTCATCCTTTTTTCTGGTGCTTAACCCCATTTCTTGTTTTTCTTTTTGTATTTTTCCCATTTTTTTCCTTCATTATTCTCCTTCTCTACCTTTTTTCTCTTAGTATCCTATCCCCAGGTATTGCAGGTTTTTTCTTCTTCTTTTTCCCTCTTTTTAGTTTTTGGTTACTGTTCCTTTGTGATTACATGCTGTGTACTTTGTCCATGTGCTTTTAGTTTTTTGATCGTTATTCAATTGTAATTTTTGTCTGAGTGGGAGACAGCAACAGTCCCTGTAAGACACAACTACACCCACACCTTCTGCAATTTCACTTACTGAGCGAGAGCCACTACCTCCTTCTCCACCAACAGGCCAATGATAAAAAACCACGAACAAGAGCCTGAATCACTCTTGGCTGCTTTCACAAACAGTTAACAGAGATCTAAATACAACAACGTCTTGATGCCTTGGAGACAACAGACCATCACAGTCCACACAAAGAAGCAGGATAAAGTGGTAGAAACAAGGGAGCAGGATACAGACCCAGAA
>NW_006922075.1:365390-378652 GCF_000298275.1 Orycteropus afer afer | reverse complement strand
AAAAAAAAAAAAAAAAAAAAAAAGGAAGTAGAATAATACCCTTACAACTGCATGTACTAATGGTATTTTGAGTAAGCATGACTTTTTAGGAACATTTTGTGTAAAAGGGGGTATCCAGTGTATGCTGGTAGATGTTTAACATAGTTGGGGGTTCCTGATTTGTAATACCTGCCAATTTCTGTGGTGAAAATACTCCCAGCAAGATGGATTTCAAGCTACCATGTTATCAACCAACTCCCCAAATTTCTTTAAAAGTAGGAACACTCTTTTGATCCTGTATGAGCTGACTACAGCACACTACTCGATAACCTATATGATATGAGAATAGGACTCCAGTTAGGAGGCACTCAACTGCAAGTAAAGAATACCCAACTATTACGGGCACAGATGATAAGGACATGTATTATCTTACACAGTGAGCCTGAAGGCAGGCAGTTCCAGATTGGTACAGGCTCAACAATGTTATCAAGGATCCAGAATCTTTCATTCCACTCTATTATCCTTGACAGGTTGGTTTTCAGTTACCCTCTCATGGTTGTGAGATGACTGCCACAGCTCTCCAATCATTACTCTCACAGCC
Organism: Orycteropus afer afer; assembly: GCF_000298275.1. Classification (NCBI taxonomy): domain Eukaryota; kingdom Metazoa; phylum Chordata; class Mammalia; order Tubulidentata; family Orycteropodidae; genus Orycteropus; species Orycteropus afer. The sequence goes on along the minus strand of NW_006922075.1, from coordinate 378,072 downwards.
ATGACCTAAGAGAGAATGGAGTTCTTCCCATCTCATTTTATCAGAGAGGAAAAGCTTTCCCAGAAGCCTCCTGAACTGACTTCTCTTTACATCTCATTGGCCAGAACTGGTTCATATTAACTATCACTACACTACTCACAAGGAAGAATGGAGTGACCATGATTGGCTCAGATCAAACATGGTTTATCCCCTAAGACAATGGAGGTCCCATTGTCCTTGCCTCTATTGCCACCCCATACATGAACAAAGTCATTGTTCTGTTAGCAAAGGAGGGGAGATAGTTGTTAGGAAGTCAACCAACAAGATCTACCACAATAAATGGATGCGATTAACCACCAATGGGAATAAACCAAAAGATCATCAGTAAAAAAATGACCAACCTTTGGAAACACTCCCTTTATTCCAATCAAGGTGATGTTGGCAGAATCTCAAGAAAGTATACATGAATGTAGTATAATTTACTAAGCAGAAACCATTTATTCTTTGTTTGGAGAATATATGAAAAGATGGAGGATAATCATAGCATAGAAAAATGGAAGGCCAAAGAGTCAGAAAGTGGTAGAAGTTTATTCACCATTCTTCAGAAGAGAGAGAACTGAATGAATATGGTGGACAAAAATCTAGTTACCAAAGAGGTATGTGAAAATGTGTGGCAGGGATGATTCATAAGATTCATCATAGCCTGGATGAAATATATTTCAAAATACTTCAGTACTACAGAGGCCGATTCTAAAATTTAAATATAAACTTGCAAGAATAGCCAGATAAATTCTGTAAAAGAAAAACAATAGGAAAATTTCACCTTATCAGATATTAAAACATTACTAAACTGTATTACTTAAAGGAGCATGAATAGATAGATAATGAAACAAAGAAAGTTCACGAATTGTTAATACTCATGAACTTAATACGTGATTAAATCAGTTTATTTTAAATCAGTGTCGAAAAAGAAGTACTATTTTTAAAAATGACTGTTGGGACAACTAGCTGGCCATATGGAAAAAATAAACTCTATCTACGGACAGATGGTGGTGTGGTTAAGGCATTTGGCTGCTAACCAAAAGGTCAGTGATTTGAACCCACCAGTTGCTCTGCGGAAGAAAGATGAGGCAGTCTACTTCTGTAAAGATTTACAACCTTGGAAACTCAACAGGGGTTGCTATATGTCAAAATCATCTCAATGGCAGTGAGTTTGGTTTGGGTTCTTTGGTATCTCTATCCTATACTTTTAACAAGATACTTCTTTCTTTTGACAAAATAAATTCTAGATGATTAAAGAATTATTATTATTATTATTATTTTAAAAAAGAACACTGAGAAAAAGGATGGAGATTAAAAATGAAAATCAGAGTGAAGGATTTTTAGGTAAGGCCTACAAGACTCATACATTTGACTACATAAAAATGACGATGTCTGTTGGTAAAAAAAAAGTACCATAACAACGTTTAAAAAAAAAATGATTAAAAAAAGGGGAAAATATCTGTTTCACAATGACAGAGATAATTTTCTTAAATAAAATATTGTGTTTTCTAGCTAAAAGTGATTGGTTTAAGGAGGAGACCATGACCCAAGTCAGGCCATCAGAATCAAACATACTCAGTTCTGCAACTTATGTGAGCTCTTTGGAAAGTAAATTTGCTTTTTCTTGTTGGGCTTGAAATATAAAAGGTTATATAGAGGCTAGAGCTGTTGTTTCCATTTGCTCCCACTAAAGCTAAGCCAGTAGAAAGCAAGGCAAAACAGAGAGAGAGAACTATCTCTCAGAACATTGAGTCATGACTCCACTCATGCATCATGCCTAAAGTTCTACCCCCACGATTCTCAGGGGAGCCAATTCATCCCTTTTTTGTTCAAGAAAATTTGGGTCTGGCACTTAAGATCAAAGGTAAAACAGGCAAAGAACATGAAAAAAAATTATTTCAAACATATAAGAACTTGTTCAACCTCACTCATAACTAAAGAAATGTATAAAAACAAGATACCATATATCTACCTGATTGGCAAAGATCAAGTTAATAAAGACTGAATTGGTAGGAATGGGGGAACAGTTATGCTGATATGCATTGGTGAGTGTATGAATCTAGCTATCATGAAGGAGATGCAAAATCTTGGAGGATAATTTGACAACATCTATCAAAATGCAAATGCATTGACCCAGCAACTCCACTTTTAAAGACTGAGCTGTTAGATCTATTAGCCCTTATGTACAAAGATCAATGTACAGAATATTTACCGCAGCATTGTCTACAAGAGCAAAAGACTGAAAACAAATGGACACTTATAAGGCAATGGTCAAATAAATTATGGTGCATCCTTACAATGGACCCAGTCATTAAAAAGAATATCCTGATATGAAATGATATTTAAGATATATCAAGTGAATAAAGCAAAGTAGTATATAGTTTGTGTGATTTGTTCTTAATTACATTTTTAAATGTATGTAGATAGATACAGATATATACACACATATATATTCATATACCTGCTTTTATATACTTGGACTATTTCTGGATTTACTTTTTAAAAAATAAATCTAACTTTTTACCTCTGAAGAGGGGGATTGGGAAACAGGGGGTTTCAGATAAGAGAGATCTACTTTTCACTACATGTATCATTTTGTTGTGGTAGCCAGCTTCAAAGATGAGCCCAACATCCCCACCTCCTGGTGTTCAGTCCTGTGTAATCCTCTCCCCTTGAGTCTGAGCAGGACCTCTCACCTGCTTCTGAACAATATAGTTAACATGACGGGAAATCATTTCCATTATTAGATTACGTGAGATAGTAACTCTCTGTCTTGCTGGCTTTGTTGAAGCAAGCTACCATGTTGGAGAGGCCCATGGGGCAAGGAACTGAAGGTGGCCTCCAGCCAATAGCCAGCAAGGAACTGAGGTCCTCAGTCCAACAGTCTTTGACAAGTTGAATTGCACGAACAACCAAATAAGCTTGGAAGCAGATCCCACCTCTGTTGAGCCTTCAGATGAGATCCTTATCCTGACTAATACCTTGCCTGCAACTTTGTCAAAAGAGGACCTGGTTAAGCTGCACCTGGATTTTTGATAATAAATGAGATAATAAATGTGTATTGTTTTAAACTGCTAAATTTTGGGATCATTTGTTATGTAGCAATAGAGTTTTATTTTTTCCTTTAAACATATATATTTTATATTCAATTAAAATCATAAACTAGTTTAAAAACATCCTAAAATAAAAACAAAATCAATAATGACCTACTTTTTTTTTTCTTTCCCTAAATCCATATTCACTAGGCAACTTGCAGTTTCTCAGTAATCCCCAAACTGGAAAGAATGGAAAGAATGTGCATCCAAGCCTCCTGGCTATTGGAAAGGAACATACCCCCCTGTTTGCATTGGCCCTCTAGTTAATATTCTTCAGTCTCCTGTGAGGGTGACTAAAGAAAGTCAACCTTGGTGTAGCTGATCAATTCTGGGGTGCTAAACTGTTGTTGTTATCAGATGCCATTAAGTTGATTTTGACTCATAGCATAGAACTAACCAATAGAGGTGTCTAGGCTATAATCTTTATGGGAACATATTATCAGGTCTTTCTCCCATGGAACTGCTGGGTGGGTTTGAACTGCCAACCTTTTGATTAGCCGCCAACACTTAATCATTGTGCCACCAGGGCTGTTTTGAAAAACCAAAAACAATCTATCTTCCATTGAGTCAACTCTGACTCATGGTGACCCCCACTGGGTTTCTGAGGTGACAAATCTTTACGGAAGTATATTGCCCAATCATCCTTCCACGGAGCAGCTGATGGGTTTGAACTACCAACCCTCTGGTTAGCAGTCAAATGCTTTAGGCGCTGCACCACCAGAGCTCCTTCTTTTAGGAGAGGCCAATTAGGGATAATCCCACCAGGATTATGAGCAGTATCCTGAGGTCTTATGATGAATGACCCATCTGCCTACTCTGCCTACAATCCGTACCTTCCACAAACTGTAACATATAAACAACAACAATCAAAAACAAACTAACAGATCCTATACTTAGTCTATATTTTATTTAACTGAGTACTTCAAATATTTAAATAGCATTTTAATGCATGGCCTATTTTTTGTTGAGGTTTTTTGTTAAATCACAAAACCCATTATCTTAAATACAAGCAGTATTTTGCTCATAGTTCTTTCCTCAAGGGAAAAAAAAAGGCAATAAGTCATTTTGCTAGTTTTAAATATTTCAACAACAAAAAAATGTTACTTATGATATTTGTAGTCATAAATCTTAGTCTTTTACTTTTTCTTTGTGTTTTTTGCCTTCTACTCCAATTACCAAATAGCTTTCTTTTATTTTTAACACCTTGATTTCAGTTTCACTTGGATTTGTTTCTAGTTACGGAATAACTCATTTATGTATTAACCGAAAATATAAAATTATTACTTGTTTTTAGCTACATGATTATCTACAATAACGAGGGCCAAGGGCTACTTAATCACATTACATTGGTTTTTCATATTCTACTAACGTGAATCATTGAATTAGCTGTCAAAAAGAAATCCCGCCCTTATCAGTATTTTCTGTTGTATAAGTGAAAACCCCAGTGGAAGGGTGTTGATAAAAGTCTTTGTCCACAGGCATTTTGGGTATCCTAATTTTGGGAGCTCTGGTAGCATAGTGGCTAAGACACTTGCCTGCTAACCAGACGGCTGGCAGTTCAAACCCACCAGCCACTCCTCGGAAGGAAGGTTGGGCAATCCTACTTCCGTAGTGATACTGCCTCGGAAACCCAAGGAGGGGTCGCTATGAGTCAGGTATGACTCGACGGCACATAACAACAACAACAACAACAATTTTAGGCCATACCTTCTCAGGAGCTCTGGTAATGTAGTGGTTAAGACATTTGGGTGCTAACTATAAAGGTTGGTGGTTTGAACCCACCAGCTGCTCTGAAGAAGAAAGATGAGGCAGTCTGCTTTGGTTAAGATTTACAGCCATGGAAACTCTTTGAGCGTCACTGAGTCAGAATCAACTTGATGACAGTGAGTTTGCTTTGATTTCTTAAGTATTTCAAGAGGAAAAAGAAAAGTCACGTCAAGGTGAATGGTGACTAAAAGTAGCTCAACCACCTACTTCCCTTTAATTCAATTTGCTGCAAGTAATTATTCTTTCCACCTTGAATTTGCAGAGTCTTAGCAGAACTGGAAAAGCAGCTAAAGAAGGAAAACAATGCTAAAATTTGAGGGCGGTATTAAACAGATGTTTTTACTAGAGTTAGCACACATCAATATGGTGGAAAGTAATTCAAAAGATGTAAAATTTCATTGGTTGCAATAACTAAATAACAACAACAACAATGGGTAATCTTTATTCAGGGTTTACCACGTGCCTGATAATGGCAATGAGTGATTTACATGGCTTTACTTCATTTTCTTTCTATAAACATCCTATAATGTGGGTACTGTTATTTTTCCCATTTTAAAAATGAAAAAGCTGGTGTTTGATAAATAACTTGCCAGGCTGAAATACTTGGTAAGTGACAGAACTTGGACTTGGTCACAGAAAGTTTGACTTCAGAGCCTTTGAAAGCAAACATCATATTATTCTGTAACTAAGGAAAACAATTCTGGCTGAATATATAATTTGAGTCTCATACCTAATAAGCTGATTTTTAAAGGGCCATTCAAGTGCAGTGTGTCTGCCTGGAGATCGGATAGCCCAGAAGTTTAAATGATTTTGACGGATGAACAGAGTATAAACCCATTCTTCTCAGCTATTTTGCTGTCCACTTCCTTTACCCCACAGCTCCACAACTAGTTTTTTTGTTCTCCTCATCTATGCCATGGTCTTATTTAGCACCCACAGGGTCTTACTGACACACCAAGCCAAATATAGTTTTAAAGAGATACACTTTGAAAGATTCAGCAAAGAAACAGAATAAAGAGGATTCATTCAATATTCCTCTAAGGTACCATGAGAGCAGAAGTACTAGATAGTGCCCGGCTACCATTGTCAACCGCTCAGAGGGGGATCAGCGCAAGAGATCCTGGATAGAGTGGGGGAACCATGTGGAACAAAACTCAAAATCATTTAAAAAAAGAAAAGAAAAGGGAGAGGTTTACTGCTCTGATGGAGTTTGGTGAGACCCCTGAGACTATGGCATGTAGGTATCCTTCAGGTCTGGAACTGAACTCACTCCTGTGGCTTCCAGCCAAACAACAGACAGCTATATTGGGTGAACATTTACATCAGGTAGATACACTCTTTGGAGAGAGCAAGCATGGGAGAACAGGAGGACAGTGTTTGCACAGGGAGACAGCTGTGGGAGGCAGGGAGGGAAGGACACAAGGAAGAGGTAACTATGGGGAGGAGGTGGGAAGAGAGCTGTTACTTTGTGGGGAATTGCAGCCAATGTCATGAAACAAAATGTGTATGAACTGCTGTATGGAAAATGAATTTGCTCTGTAAACCTTCACCCAAATCACAATAAAAAATTTTTAAAAAATTCCTCTAAGGTAGTGTGCAGTGTAGTAAATTACTTAGTGTGGCTTTTCTACCCATAAGTCTTTGTAAACTCCAAGGTGGGATTTGCTATGAGCAACTTAGGAGCTCCTGATTGCTAAAGTTGTCCACCTGGAGTATTTCTGTTGGGAGTGGCACAAAACAATGTTCTGGGAGTTTCCCACTCTCTCTCAGGTGCTTAGAGTTCTGATGCTATGATTGGCTAGTTTGGCCACTCAGCCAGGCCCAAAAGGAGGCCTCCTAGAGGCAGAACTCTCTCTGACTGCTGGTTGAGGAAGATGTGCTGCTGAAAGAGACACACGCTCCTGAAAGAGACACACACTGCTGGGAAAGAGACACAAGAGACATGCATTGCTGAGTGAGACACTGAGGATACTCACTGTTGGGAGAGAGACTGTGGGCTGGGAGAGAGACTGAGCGTTTTTCCTGAACTTGAATTGTAGCCTGTGGTGCTTCCCTAATAAACCCCGTAATCTGTGAGTTCTGTGTGGCCACTGCAGTGAATTATTGAACCCAGGAGAGAGGTGGTGGGTGCTTTGAAAAGAACTGTTGGTGAAAGGGCTGGAGGGAGGCAGCATGCCTGTCCTTGCAGTAACAGGCCTTGGGCTATTGATGGTGATTCTGTCTTCCTGTTGTGGGATTAGAGGAGGTCAGAACATGTGGCCTCCTTGTCCTTTTAGCATAGTGTTAAGACCCTATATTAGCTGTTGTAGGCAAACAGCTAGAACTAACTTGACTGTCTGCCTGGTTAGGTTCTTAAACCTCCAGACCTGTACCATAATCCTGAAACCAGATTCACACGTACTAGTCACTGTGGGGTCAAGTGCTTGCTGGGGATCTTTCTTCTCTAGAACTGAAATCACACATTCTTCAATTGTATAACCTTAACTATATATATAACTCATTAGGGCTGATGGGGAATATATGAAGCCATACTTTTAAAAAGGTTTTTTTCTGAGAAAGAATATATACAGCTCTTAACAAAGAAGTGTTCAGGTGAGCAAAAAATTCAGAATGGCCCAGATTGTAGGTGTTCAAGAAAATGAAAGGGAATCTGAGGCTAAATGGGACAGTGGCCTAAAATATATTTAACCTAATATAAAATTAACTGCTTACTTACCAGCATCATAGAAACACTTATTTTTGGCAAAACTTTAGATGGCATTACTATGAAAAAAGTCCTTGAATTCTCTGAGTGATAAAAGGAGAGGGAAGGAAGGGATAGATCTTGTTAAGCCTGGGTGGCACTACTGCTAATTTGGTGGTCTGATTTATTATTTTTTAAAATGATACCACTTGTAAAATAGGTTTGACTACTGATTGCAAGTCTATAAAGGGTATTAATTATTTTGGAGTTTCTTCCAATATTTAGATACTTTTTGTTTTGAGCACTCTGATTGGTTAGTTAATCTGCGGCTGCTTCTGGGTGCTCAGCAATTTTGACTATTGCTATGAGATGGGTCCTTCTCTGAAATCATAAGTGTGACCCACATCACGATGAGGTGGTGGGTTCTGCCCATTATCGACAGTGGCACCAAGCAGTCATTCTACAAAACTGCTAGTGAAAATCTGTCTGTTTCCACCATTCTCTAATAATAGGACTCTAAAGCTATCTCTGGGACCTCTGGTAGCATAGTGGCTAAGACACTTGCCTGCTAACCAGACGGCTGGCGGTTCAAACCCACCAGCCACTCCTCGGAAGGAAGGTTGGGCAATCCTACTTCCGTAGTGATACTGCCTCGGAAACCCAAGGAGGGGTCGCTATGAGTCGGGGCCGACTCGACGGCACATAACAACAACAACAACAACAACAAAGCTATCTCTTTTCCATATGAATTAATGAGTTAAGTGAATGGTGGAAAATCATTCTTTCCATATTTTTCTGCACATAAAAAACCTTTTTAAAAGTATGGCTTCATACATTGCCAATCAGCCCTAATGAGTTATATGTATAGTTAAGATTATACAATTGAAGAATGTGTGATTTCAGTTCTAGAGAAGAATGATCCCCAACAAGCACTTGACCCCACAGTGACTAGTACATGTGAATCTGGTTTCAGGATTATGATACAGGTCTGGAGGTTTAAGAACCTAACCAGGTTCATATTTTTCTGCATACAGAAAAATATCCCCACATGAAGAATATTTCCCCAAAAATAAATGAATCATGGCACAGCATACAGTAGAAGGGCAAGGTTTAAAAGGAAGGTCAAACTAAGAGGCAGAGACATTCTAGTTTATTCAGCTCTTTTGGTCTGTTTCCTCTTCTAAACAATGAGGGGCTTGGACGAAATATCCTGCATCCCTTTCTTCTCTGGAAGTCTGATTCTTTGCCCTCTTTTACATGTGATTTTTGCACAGAAGCATAACCTCAAAGATGATCACCGGCCACGTAGCTCCAATAGATTTTGGTTATGTTGCTTCAAAGGGAGTTGGAGCAACTGGAAACATGGCTGGGGGAGTGAAAGGGAGGGACTGTACCCACTCTTCCCAATGGAAGAGGCAGAATTGCCAACCTTATCTGGCAAATGACTATGCACCCCACACGATGGATGGAGGTCAACCTGGATAAAACTGAACAAGAAGTGGGCCTCAGGTATCACTCTTGGCCATCCTGGATAAACCTGTCATGGGAAGTTCACAGGGAAGTACATCTGAGCAGAGTATGCTATTGACTTGCAGCTGCAGGATGGCAGGACTAATGCTTTTCACCGAAGATTAGAATAAAGGGGGAATTCAAATTCCATGTCAAAGGATAAGTCTCTGTCTTTTCCCCTGAAAGTTGTGGGAACCTGGAGCCAGATAGGGGAATTGCTCTACTCAGAGCCCTGCTTCTTACTGCCATCTTTCTTAAACTCCTGTTTGGAGGCTACATGAATCAGAATTCATGATGCTCCTTAAAGTAATTTCTCTAATTTTCTCAATCTCTCTAACCACTTGCCTCCCTTAATTAATCCTGGTTCTTACCATGTAAATGTGAGGGGTGGTGAATGTTCTTGTGTTGCTGGGACTTATGCAAATCTTCATCAATGTGCATTATATTTTATTTCCTACAATTCAAGATCAAGTGAGACAATGGGAATCTGAAATACTAAACTAAATTAAAAAACCAAAAATACAGTGAATTATCAACACCCTGAGGAATGATCCCTAAATTAACATAGGTCATGAGTCTTTTGGACTCTCTTGATTGTGATTTGATAAACAACTTGCCCTTATTTGTCCTTTTAAAAAATAGAAAACTTTCTATAACAAGAGCTTCTGTGAGGAAGGGAGATCCAAGATGGCAGACTAAGCAGATAGACTATCCAGACCTTTGACAATAAAGACTTGAAAAAGCATGTGAAATGGCTGCAGATGACAATCCTGGAACCCAGAGCTTCAAAGGAAAGGATAAAGAAGTAGATCAAATACCAATGAGAGGAACAGACTGGATGAAAATGGTGAACAAGGAGTGGTAAACTGCCAGTTGGCACAGTGTGGCCATTTTGAATGACTGCAAGCAGTATTCTGATCAGAATAGGATCCACATAACCAGCTCCTCTTGCCCAGGACTGCACCAGCACCTACACTGGTGATCAGGCAACCAGAGGTGTAAGCTCCCTACTTACCTTGCACAATCTCCTTGTAATTAGAAGTGTAGCCACTCCTACCCCTACCCACCCAGCCACCAGTCAAACTCCTCCCACAGCCAATGCTGTGCCAATATATTTTCTCTTTCTTTCTGCTTAGTTCTTCCCTCTTTCCCCTTTTCCTTTTTTATTCCTCTTCCCCTGCCCTTTTTCTTTTTCCTTTTTATCCAAAAGTGTAGGTACCCCTCCCCTGTTTCCCACTTGCTTAGTAGTACCCACCCTCAACCCCCCCCAGGTTGGAGGTGGGCAGTCTGGTAGAGCAAGTGCTGAGTTCCCATACCACCATGTTTGGTGGCTGGCATTTTCAACAGTAGTGTGCTGCTTTTTCCTTTTCCTTTTCTTTCTTTTTTTTTTTTTTTCTTTCTTCTTCTCCCACTTTGCTCTCCTCTTTTGTTTTCTTTTTCTCTTCTTCTTCACTGCTGCCATTTCTTTTTCATCCTGTAGAAGGGGTGCCGTCCTCTCCCCCCACTATCAGCGGCACCCACTCCCACCCCTGTGGATAGCAATTCATACTTCCCTGGAGTGAATGCCACATTTCCACTACATCTGTGTTTGGTGGCTAACACTTTTATGCCAGTGCTCTTTTCCTCTTTTTCTATTTCCTTTTTTGTCAGTTCTTCCCTCTTCCCACCCCTTTGATTTTTCTTTTTTTTTCCCTCCATCCTCTTCACTCCACCTTTTTCCCCCTTTTTCCTTCTTATTTTTGATACAGCAGATCAAATGTCTTGCCCCTCACGACCTCCGTGTTTAGTAGCACTGCCCCTGACCCTCCATATTCAGCAGTGTGAACTCCTACAGAGCAAGTAGTATATTTCTGCCACAGCTGTGTTTGGTGGCTAGTACTTGCACCAGTAGTTTGCTATATTTGTTTGTTTTCTTTTCTATTTTTTTCTTCTTACATCTTCCCTCTTCTCTTTCACCTTTTTTTTTTTTTTCCTTTTTCCTTGTCCTCCAATTAAAAAAAAAAAAAATCTTTTGCCAGCAGTTGGGAGATAGCAACCCTACCCAGCCATTCCCACCACACCTGCTGCCCTACCTACTGGGCAAATGCCAACACCTGCTCTAGCACCACTGCATCAATGAAAGATGGTGGCCAAAATGCACCCAAATGGCCCTCAGCTACTCTGCACAGTAAGCAGGCCCACTCACCCTGTTGCCCAGATATATTAAAACAAAACAAAACAAATCAGCATTAAGCAAACTAACCTACAATCAACAAATTAACACAGTAACACCAGAATGTCTTGGAGAGAAATGACAGCTTCAAATCACACACACACACACACACACAACAGGACAAGATGACTCAAACATATGACCAAAATACAGGCCAGATAATCTGGAAGAAAAAAATGCTATTGCAACTACCCGATAAGGAATACAAAGAATTTAATTTAGGTATTTTCAACAGATTGAGAGAAAGTTCAAGGAAACCACAGATGAAATCAAGGAAAATAGACAAAATCCTAGAAGAATTCAAAAACACAATACAAGAACAAATTGACAAAATAGATGGAAATTAAAAACCATACAAAACACCAAATAGAAATCCAGAAGATTAATAAAATTTCAGATATAGATTATGCATTGGAAGGACAAAAAAGTAGAAGTGAATCAATGCGAGACAGAATTAGTGAGACTGAAAAATCTCTTAAAATTAATCTCTTAGAAGAACAATTAGAAAAAAGATAGAAAAAAATTAAGAATGCTGAAGAATTATATGGGACATCATCAAGGGGAATAATTTACTTGTGATCAGAATTCCAGAACAGGAAGAGACCAAAAAAAAAAAAAAAAAAGAGCACTGGCAAAATTGTCAAAGATTTGTTGGAAGAAAACTTCCCTAATATCATGAAAGAAAAGAATATATGCATTCAAGAAATTCAATGAACCACGAATAGGACAGACCCCAAAAGAAAATCACCAAGACATATCAAACTTTCTAAAACAAGACATAGAATCCTGAAAGCACCTTGAGAAAAATGAAAAGTCACCTACAAAGGAGAATGAATAATATTAAGTTCTGGTTTTTTGGCAGAAACCATGAAGGCTAGAAAACAATGGGATGCATATGAAATGCTGAAAGAAAGAATTGCTAACAAAGACTTATATATCCAGAAAAATTGTCCCTCAAATATGATGATGAAATTAGGACATTCGCAGATAAACAGAAATTAAGGGAATTTATAAATACCAGATTAACCTTACAAGAAATGTTAAAAGGAGTCATTCAGACAGAGAACCAACAATGGCAGACAACAACTGGAGATTATGACACACAATGGCATCAGTCAGATATCAACCCAGATATAGAAATATCAAAAATAAACCTACAAGAATGAAAATAAGGAACCACAGATGTCAATTTGTAAACAATGATAACTACCAAGCAAAGACAGGGAATAAATGATGTAGTTACAGAATTTCTAGTTGGAAAGGAAGTCAAGACAACATCAATATAGAATGGACTGGAGAGGCGGGGCAAGATGGCGGACTAGGCAGAAGGATTGCACAGACCCTCTTCAACAAAGAAAAGGGAAACCAATTAACACAGACACAGAAGATAATCTT
>NW_006922075.1:353566-362211 GCF_000298275.1 Orycteropus afer afer | reverse complement strand
AAAAAAAAAAAAAAAGGAAAAAAAAAATATATAGAATGGACTGCTTTAAGATTGGGAGGATAATAACAAATTACAGGGTAACCTCAAAGAAAATAAACCTTCTCACCAAAATTAAAAAAAGAAGAAAATCATGAATTCTCTGTAAACACTAAACAATAGCAACTAAGCAAATAAGAAAATCCATCAATAAAATGAAGGCAGCACAGAAAAGTACACTGAACAAAGAAACCATCAACACTACAAAAACAAGCAACATAGTAAAATGACAGCAGTAAATTCAAACCTACCTATAATTACACTGAATGTAAAGGGATTAAATGCACCACTCAAGAGGCAGAGCAGCAGAATGGATAAGAAAACGTGATCCATGAATATCCTGTCTACAAGAGACACTTCTTAGCCACAAAGAAAAAATAAGCTAAAAATCAAAGGTTGGCAAAACATACATCAAGCAAATAGCAACCACAAAGAGCAGGAGTGGCAATATGAATTTCTGATAAAAACAGACTTTAAGGCAAAACTCAGCAAAAGAGACAAGGAAAGACATTATATAATGATTTAAGGGTCAATCAAAGAAGAGGAAATAAACAAAATGAATATCTGTGTACACAAGGAAAGAGCCCAAAATATAAATCGTTAACAGAATTGAAAAGAGAAATAGACAACTCTGCAGTAATAGTAGGAGAGTTTAATACACCACTTTTGATGAAGGACAGAACAACTAGAAAAAAAACCAACAAAAATGCAGAAGATATAAACAATATAATCAATCAACTAGACCTCATGGATGCATGCAGAACAGTCCACCCAGCAACAGCACAATATACATTCTTGTCCAGTGCACATGGAAGATTCTCCAGAATAAACCATATGTTAGGCCACAAGGAAAGCCAGTAAATCTAAAACATCAACATACTACAAAGCATCTACTCAGACCACAATGCTATAGAATTAGAAATCAACAACAAGAAGGTCAAGGAAGAAATACAAATACATGGAAACTGAATAACACCCTGCTTAAAAACCACCTGAAGAATAATAGAAGAAATTTTTAAAAATTCCTTGGATCAAACAAGAACAAAAATACAACATACTGAAATCTTTGGGACACAGCGAAAGTAGTGCTCAGAAGATGATTTATAGCAATAAATGCACACATCAAAAAAGAAGAAAGATGGAAACAACCTAAGTGCCCATCAACAGATGAATGAATAACCAAACTATGGTATATTTACACAATGAGTAATATTCAACATTAAAGAAGAATAATGAAGAATCAGTGAACTACCTCATAACATGGATGAACTTGGAGGACATTTTGCTGAGTAAAATAAGTCAACCACAGAAGGATAAATATTGTATGAGCCCATTATCATAAAAAGGCAAGGAAAGATTTACATAGGGAAGGACATTTTCTTTGTTGGTTACTAGAGATGGGGGAGGGAAAAGAGATGGATAATTAAGAAACAGATTTGATACGGGTGAAGGGAAAAGCAATATGACAAAAGTGTATGACTAGCACAATATCACGAAGGAAAAAGAAGACATGGAGAGGTGCACAAGAGGTACAGACAATAAAGGCAAATACTATTGTATATACAATACTGTATTACCAGTAATAGCAAGGACTAATCTATGAATGGATACACAGGTAAACAGATGTGGATAAGCAAATGGAAACATACCCACAACAATACATAGGTTTGGCAGATGCTATTCCTACAAACATATTTGTATGTGCTACAAAAATGTCCATATGTAGTTTAAACATAATAGGAGGCAAAGTTAGGATAACTTCTTAGCCAAAAATAAGCATCTTGAGGGAGTAAGTTGCTGGGCTTGTGGGCCGGGGACCATGATCACAGAGGACATCAAGCTCAAGATGGCACAACATGGTATTCAAAAATATTGTTCTACATCTTACTTGGGGGAGTAGCAACTGGGGTCTTAAAAGCTTGTCCACAACTATCTAAGTGGCAACTATTGGTCTCTCCTCATCCAGAGCAAAGAAGATTGAAGAAAATCAAAGATGCATGGAAATAGTCCAATAGTCATGGACCATGAAAACCTCAGCCTATATGACCCTGAGGCCAGAAGAACTAGATGGAGCCTGGCTACCAATGCCAACCACTTGGAAAGGGATCAAAATTGGAAATCCTGTATAGAGTGGGAGGAAAATGTGGAAAAAAACTCAAAATCATAAAAGAAGACCAGACATACTGGTCTCATAGAGACTGGTGAAACTCCTGAGACTACAGCCTGGAGTCACCCTTTGGGCATGGAATTGAACTCACTCTCAGGCAAACAACAGATAGACCTATGAGCTGAACACCAACACCAGAGATATGCACTCCTTAGAACAATCAACCATGGGAGATCAGAAGGGCAGCATTTACACAGGGAGAAAGGTAGGGAGGCAGGAATACATAGGCAAGAAGGACATAGTGAAAGGGTAACCACAGGAAGGAAGTGGGAGGTGAGATGTTACACTGCAGGAAATGTAACCAGTGTCGCAAAACAAAATGTGTATGAACTATTGAATGTAAATCGAATCTGTTTTGTAAAAGTTGTGAGTGAAATCACAATAAAAATTCTTTTAAAAGTATTGATAAACAGTATTTCTAGTAAAAGAACATTGATTTTTAAAAAAGAAAGAACCAAATTCAACACTTTAACCCAACATCTCCAACAATTAGAAAAAGAACACACAAAAAAGCCAAACATCACCAGAAGAAGGAATAAGCTGAGAGCAGAAATAAATGAAACAGAAAAACAAAATCAACAAGACTAGAAGTTGGTTCTTTGAAAGGGTTAATAAAACGGACAAACCACTGGCAAATATAACAAAGGAAAAGGAGAAGAGGAAAAAGCACAAAGAATAAATGAAATAGGCGTGTCACAACAGAACCTACTGAAATAAAAAGGATAATAACAGAATACTAAGAACTGTACTCCAACAACTTTGAAAACCTAGAAGTGGAAAAATTTCTAGAAACACACTACCTACCCCAAATTAACACAATCTGAGGTAGAAAATTTAAACAGACCCATCACAAAAGAAGAAATTGAACACCAATTAAGAGTTAATACTCAAACTATTCCAGAACATAGAAAAGGATGGAATATTCCCAAACTCATTCTATGAAGTAAGCATAACCCATTGTCTTGGTTCTCTAGTGGATGGCTTTAAAAAACAATTTATTCTCTTATAGTTTAGGAGGCTAAAAGTCCAAATTCAGAGTGAATTTAAATTCAGCTCTAGGGGCTGAGTGACGGTCTGGGCTTCAGCTCTGCCTCTTATTCCAGGCCCACTGGAACAAGAGTCATCTCTAACTCAGACAGCTGCTGGCTGCTGAGCCTGACAAACCCAACTTCAGCAGGTAAAACGTCACAATCCTGATTGGTAGGCAACTCGGCAGGCTAGTGGTCCCAGCCCAGGAACAGTCTTGGGATTGGCAGGCAACAGAGCAAACCACTGATTCAAATACAGGAACTGAAGATGAAGACTCAGCCAAATGCAGGATACCAGATGTGCCAAAATGCTAGAGACCTTCCTCAAAGCTGCTCCATATATACTAGAAGTAGGCCACACCTGAAAGCAACTACTTAGCTGCTCACAGCAGATTCCACCAGGGAGGTGATCACAATCTCATCATAGGGAATAACCATGTCCAGCTGCCAACCACTCAAAACCACAGCCCAGCCAAGCTGACACACAACTTTAACTACTGCACCACAATACCACAAACAGACAAAGACATCACTAAAAATGAAAATTATAGACCAATATCCCTCAACAACATTGATGCAAAGATTCTAAACAAAATACTAGCCAATAGAATCCAACAACACATCAAAGAAATAATGTATTATGACCAAGTAGGATTCATATCAGGTATACAGGGATGATTCAACGTTAGAAATACAATCAACAAAATCCACCACATAAATAAAACAAAGGAAAAAACCACATGACTATATCAATTGATACAGAAAAAGCATTTGACAAAATGCAACACCCATTCTTGATAAGAAGCCCAGCAAAACAGGAATACCAAAACCAAACACACTGCCGTCGGGTTGGACCCAACTCATAGTGACCTCTCCTTGAGTTTTTGAGGAGGTGTCACTACGGAAGTAGATTGCCCAACCTTCCTTCTGAGGAGTGGCTGGTGGGTTTGAACCACCAGTCTTCTGGTTAGCAGTCAAATGCCCTAGGCACTATGCCACCAGAGCTCCCAAAATAGGAATAGAAGGGAAATTACTCAACATAATTAACAGTACATACACAAAACCAATGGCCAACATTATTCTCAATGGGAGAGACTGAAAACATTCTCCTTGTGAATGAGAACCAGACAGGGATGTCCTCTATGAATACCCCTATTCAATATTGTATTGGAAGTCCTAGCCAGAACAATAAGGCAAGAAAGAGAAATAAACTGGCAAAGAAGTAAAACTATCTCTATTTGCAGATGACATCATCCTATACAGAGAAAATCCTAGGGACTCAACAAGAAAACTACTGGAACTAATAGAAGGATTCAGCCAAGTTGCAGGGTATAAGATCAATGTACAAAAATCAGTTGGATTCCTCTACACCAACAAAGAGATTTCTGAAAAGGAAAGCAGAAAAGCAATACCATTTGTATTAACCACTCAAAAGATGAAGTACTTGAGAATATATCTAACCAGAGACACAAAAAACTTGTGCAAAGAAAACTACAAAACACTACTACAAGAAACCAAAAGAGATTACATAAATGGAAGAAGATACCATGCTCATGGATAGGAAGACTCAACATTGTGAAAATGTCAATACTATCCAAAGCAAACTACAGATATAACACAATCTCGATCCAGATTTTTTAAAGAGATGGAAAAGCTTATCACCAACTTTATATGGGAAGGAAAGAGACCCCAGATAAGCAAAGCACTATTAAAGAAGAAAAACTAAGTAAGAAACCTCACAATCCTTGATTTCAAAATCTACCATACAGCCACAGTAGGCAAAACAGCTAGTACATAAAGACCAATGGAACAGACTTAAGAACCCAGTAGTAAATCAAGCCACCTATGGACAGCTGATCTTTGACAAAGGGCTGAAACCCATTAAATGGGAAAGAGATAATCTCTTTAACAAATGGTGCTGGCGAAACTGGATAACCATTTGCAGGTAAATAAAACAGGATCCATATTTCTCACCATATACAAAAACTAACTCAAGATAGATCAAAGACCTAAATGTAAAACTTAAACTATAAAGATCATCAAAGAAAAAATAGGGGCAAACTTACCCCAGACCTAATATATGCATAAATACACTACCAAACATAACTAAAAACAGACAAACAGCAAAAAACAAATGAAACAAGATAACTGGAACCACCTAAACATTAAACATTGATGCACATCAAAAGACTTCACCAAAAGCATAAAAAGAGAACTTACAGACTGGGAAAAAAAATTTGGCAACAACATATTGGACAAGGGAATAACTTTAAAATTTATAGAAAACTGCAATACCTCAACAGAGAAAGACAAACAATCCAATTAAAACATGGGCAGAAGACATGAACAGACACATAACCAAAGAAACTCAGGTGGGTAACAAACACATGAAGAAATGCTCATGATCATTAGCCATTACAAAAAAAAACAAACAAACTCACTGCCATCGAGTCGGATCTGACTCATAGCGACCCCTCTTTGGGTTTCCAAGGTGCTATTTCTGTGGAAGTAGATTGCCCAATCTTCCCTCCAAGGAGTGGCTGGTGGGTTTGAACCACCAGCTTTCTGGTTAGCAGTCAAATGCCTTAAGCACTACGCCACCTGAGAGAAGCAAATCAAAACAACAATGAGATATCATCTCACCCCAGTATTAAGAGCAAAATTCAAAAAAGACGGAAAATAGCAAATGCTAGTGAAGATGTGGAACCCTCACACACTGTTGGTGAAACTGTAACAGTAAAATCACTGTGGAAAATGGTATGGAGCTTCTTTAAAAAGTTGGAAATAGAAATACAGTCTGATCCAGCAATCCCACTACTAGATGTATACACTAGAGAAAAAAGAGCCATGCACAGCCATGTTTACTGCAGTATTATTCACAATAGCAAAAAGATAGAAACAACCTAATTGCCCATCAACAGATGAATGAACAAACAGACAATGATACATAGGCACAATGGAATACTACCCAATGCTAAAGAATAACAGTGAATCTGGGAAACACCTCATAATATGGATGAACCTAGAGGAAATGATGCTGAGTAAAATTAGTCATTCACAAAAGGACAAATATTGTATGAGACCACTACTATAAAAAGATAACAAAATGTTTACACATAGAAAGAATCATTCTTTGAAGGTTACCGGGGTGGGAGGGGAAGAGAGGGTAAATCAACGGTTAGAAGGTAGATACATATTAACTTGGGGGAAGAGAAAGGCAATAATGGAGAGGTCAGTACAAAATGATCAAGGAAGAAGAAGACACTGGATAGAGCACAAGAGTTAAAGGCAACAAAGGTAAATACCATTACATACAAAATCCTGCAATGACAGTAATAATAATCTGAGTGGGTACATATATAGACACCCAAGCTGAATAGGTGTGGGAAGGTGAATGGGACTATAACCACGAATAGATATAGTTTTACATAGGATATTTCTACATAAGTGTTTATATGTGCTGCAAATATCTACAGGAATATAGTAGAGTATACAGGGAGCAAAGTTATGAAAACTTCTTAGCCATAACCAAATACCTTGAGGGAATGAGTTGTTAGGCATGAGGGCTCAGGATCATAGTCTTGAGGGACACTAAGTCCAATTGGCTTAACATAGTACATAAAGACAATGCTCTACATCCTACTTTGATGAGTAGTGACTGAGATCTTAAAAGCTTATGAGAGACCATCTAAGCTGCAACTATTGGTCTCTCACCATCTGCAGCAAAGAAGAGTGAAGAAAATCAAAGACACAAGGAAACAATGGATCATGTGAACCAGTCTCCACAACCCTGAGACCAGAACTAGATGGTGAACGTTTACCACTGCTGACCACTCTGAAAGGGATCACAATAGGCGGTCCTGGATAGAGTGGGAGAAACATGTGGAACAAAACTCAAAGTAAATTAAAAAAAGACCAGGCTTACTGGTCTGATATACACTGGTAGAAACTCCAAGACTGTGGCCCTAGACACCCTTCAAGCCTGAAACTGAATTCACCCCTATGTCTCAACTTTCAGTCAATGGATAGACAGGCTAATAAGGTGAACACTACCACCAGGGAAGTACACACTCATCAGAACAATCTGATATAGGAGCTCAAAAGGACAGGATTTGCCCAGGGATAAAGCTAAGAAGCCAGGAAGGGATTGGAAAGAAGGACAAAGGGAAATGGTAAACAGAGAGAAAGTGGGAAGAGTGCTGTTACATTGTGGAGATTGCAATCAATTTCACAAAACAAAATTTGTATGAACTGTTGAATGGAAAACCAATTTGCTCCGTAAACTTTCATCCCAATCACAATTAAAAAAAAAAAAAGATTTTATGATGTTGTCCCATAAAATTTCAGCCAACTATGGTACACTCTGAAACGTGCAAAGACAGATAACATCATGAAGAAAGGCAATTCTAGAACATTTAATGTGCTCATGTGGAACCTGTACATAGACCAAGAGGCAGTTGTTCAAACAGAACAAGGGGATACTGCATGGTTTAAAATCTGTCAGGGTTGTATCCTTTCATCATACTTATTCAGTCTGCATGGTGAACAAATAATCCAGGAAGTTGGACTACGTGAAGAAGAATGCTGCAGCAAGATTGGAAGACGAATCATTAACAACATGCAATATGCAGATGACACAACCTTACTTGCTGAAAGTGAAGAGGACTTGAAGCACTTACTGATGAAGATCAAAGACATTCAGTATAGATTACAACTCAATATAAAGAAAACAAAAATCCTCACAACACGGCCAATAAGCAACATCATGAAAAATGGAGAAAATATTGAAGTTGTCAAGGATTTCATTTCACTTGGATCCACAATCAACACCCACGGAATCAGCAGCCATGATATCAAACAATGCATTGCACTGGACGATCTGCTGCAAAGGCTTCTTTAAAGTATTAAAAAGCAAAGATGTCACCTTGAAGACTAAGTTGTGCCTGACTTAAGCCATGGTATTTTCAATAGCCCCCTATGTATGCAAAAGCTCAACAATGAATAAAGAAGACCAAAGAAGAATTGATGCCTTTGAATTATAGTGTTGGCAAAGAATTTTGAATATATCATGGACTGCCAGAAGAATGAACAAACTGTTTTGGAAGAAGTACAGCCAGAATGCTCCTCAGAAGTGAGGAGAGTGAGACTTTAT
Organism: Orycteropus afer afer; assembly: GCF_000298275.1. Lineage (NCBI taxonomy): Eukaryota > Metazoa > Chordata > Mammalia > Tubulidentata > Orycteropodidae > Orycteropus > Orycteropus afer. The sequence goes on along the minus strand of NW_006922075.1, from coordinate 353,828 downwards.
CTCATGTATTTTGGACATGTTATCAGGAGGGACCAGTCCCTGGAGAAGGACATCATGCTTGGTAGAGGGTCGTGAAAAAAAGGAAGACCCTCAGCAAGACAGACAGACACATGGCTATAACAACAGGTTCAAGCACAGCAAAAATTGTGAGGATGGTGCAGGACCAGGCAGTGTTTCATTCTGTTGCACATGGGGTTGCTATGAGTTGCAATCAACTCAACGTACCTACCATTAGTAACAGGGTACATTCACAGAATGTCAA
>NW_006922075.1:326327-353466 GCF_000298275.1 Orycteropus afer afer | reverse complement strand
TATATATATATAAGCTCTGGTAGCGTAGTGCCTAAGGCACTTGACTGCTAACTAGAAGGCTGGAGGTTCAAACCCACCAGCCACTCCTCGGAAAAAAGGTTGGGCAATCTACTTCTGTAGTTATACTGCCTCAGAAACCCAAGGAGGGGTCGCTGTGAGTCAGGTCCAACTCAACGGCACATAACAACACAACTATATATATATAACTTAAATTAATTAAATAAAACTTTTTCTTCACAATTTAACTTTTAAAAGTAATATTCCATTTAAAGTGACAGGAAGCTACTGCAGGTGTCTTATCTACTCTTTAACAAGTCTGAAATTCAAGGACAAGTAACGTAAATTTCTCACTTGTTTTGTTGTTTCAGAGTGCTAGCTTCTGATGGAATAAGTAAGAATGTGGGGAAGAAGTAGAAAAGAAGGAGAAAAAATGAGATATTCTTTTTGTCTTGAATTTGTTGATTGAAGCAAGCATATCCACTTAAAAATATCAGCTCTGTGGATGTTTTGTAAGTGAAGCATTTTGTTGTTCCTTGCTCCAAAAAGCAAACCCAATATTGTTTTGTTTCCCTGTGTCTGTGAGGTAGGAATGCACAAGCTTCTTTTTATATCTCAGACACTCAGCACCCCACATCTAGAAACCCAATCATAGCTAAAGAAAAGGTAAGAACCAACTCATTAAATTTCATCTAGATTCTGCTTTGAGGAATGGCCAGATGCTTAGACCTCAGACTTCTACTAAGGCAGCAGCCACAAGGCCCACCAAGGCCTGGATGAATTTGGCCACTCATGTGTTCTCAAAGATATCAGTAATGTCAAGGAAAGAACAATGGACTTGCAGTTAGAGGACTTGAATTTCAATACCAGTTCTGTCATATTGCAACTGAATAACCTTAGGAAAGTCACATAGCTGTTAAGCCTGTTTCCTTATCTATAAATATAAATAAACAGGGATTATAATAAATATATCACAGAAATGTTGAGAGGATAAAATGAAATAACACATGTAATACTGCTGACAACTGCAGTTATTATTTGTAGCTCTTGTTAACTAGGATGTGAAAATGCATACTGGTCTTGTCTGCAAGCCCTTTATTATTTAAATGAAAACATTTCTTAAATGTGCTGGTTCTAGATGTAAACTAATAGAGACCTGAGGACCAGAGGAAAAATAAACACAAGTTATCGTAGGCAAAGAAGAGTTGTAGCTTGGCCAGGGTATAGTGATAGGACCTGGAGAGAGTGAGGACGTAGAAGTTATGGCTGGAAAAATTGTCTCACATCCAAGTCTCCAGGAGACAGAAGAAGGTGGTCCTTACCATTGTTGGCCTGGTGTACAGGGATAGGGACAGACAGCCTTAAGTCTCTGCGTGAATTGAAGAGCATAGAGAAATAGCATCTGCCATTTCTCTCTGTGGCGTTTTCTGGGCATGCCTTGCAAGGGCACCTGCTCATTTGCTTGTATTTAACTAGAAGAAGGAAAGTAAACATCCAAGACACAGCCTAGATGGGACACAGATGTGAGGGCAACCTCAGGTTGACCTCAAAATTTTCATGGCCTCACCAGCTGCTTAGGTCAAAAAAGGATGAAAATCAGAAAGAGATTAGGCAACAAAGCAACATTTTAGGCTTTCCTTCCCTAAGAATCCCACTAAAACCCAATGGCAGTCTAAGACCACCCAAAAGATTCCAATATATGGAGTACCTTCCAAGCAGATCTAAACACTGGTTTCTTGGAAGAAGGTAGTATAAAAGTATATAAAATACTAACACTTTTTAAATTTTTGCTTAGTAGAAGAAATACAAGTCTCTGAAATATGTGACACAGGGAACGGGGGTTTCATTTATAACAGAGTCCACAGTTATAAAAATTCAGTAGGAAGAAAAAAATAAAACTAGGTTGAATCATTAATCAAAGGCTGTGTGTATGGTTTATGCTTTTTGGACTGAATGGTAAGTAAAAAAGTAAGAAAGCATTTTCTTTTTAATGTGTAACTAATATGTTAATAGGAATGTTGCAGTTCAAAATAGCTCCCTCTGAAACAAGAATCATCTAAAATAAAAACTACAAAAACTATAATCACCAAATAAGTAGATTTTACAAAACAAAACATTTCTCTCAGAAAGTTGACTGAAAAAATATGTGAATCGCTTCAGTTTTTATAGTTAAAGCTTTTTAATAACTGGTGCATAACAATAATTTAAAGAATTCTGAGAAATTAGACAAAGGTATTTGGTGGATTTGAGTTAATGGGCCAAGCAAGTTTTTTTTCCTTGGCTTCTCTGTCAAATGAATCATAGATTGAGTCTTTGGTTATAGTTTTGGCTGTGGGAGGGATTTCTGAAATGCCAACATAGTTTTTTTTGGCCATCCTTGAACTGGTTGTGATTGTATAGGCATTACTTCTGTAACATTTCATCGAGGACATGCAAAACGTCTCTTTCATCCCTCTCCTAAAATTGGCATTATAAATTGAATACAGAGTTGGTTTAGAGGCTGAAGAACTAAAGGATATCCAAGTGATAGCTGTGAAAACAAGGGAACTTTTCCTATAGTCCTGTTCATGGGGGTGCCACAGCTGAGCTACATGAAAAGGCAGCCAGGAGAGCAAAAACAATAGATTTAAAATGAGGAACATCTTGATAGTTTTCACTTTTGTCCTTGGGACAATGTTCATTGTCCTTCTCACTGTTCTGCCATCAGTGCCTATTCTCCAAATATACTTTATGACCTTTTGGTAAAATAAGATTATGAGGACAGATGGAATCACAAAGCCCACCAAGAAGTGAATGATGGTATAGGCAGTTCCCTCCCACGAGGAAGGGAGGAAATAATTACAATGATTGTCCCAGCTGGAGCCATAAAAAAAGAACACTGGGGTCACAAAGACTGCATCAAAGATCCACGACGCAGCAATCATTTTCTTGGCTTTTTCTCTGGATACTTTGAAGCTCAAAGGATAGACAATGGTGTAGAACCGGTCTATGCAGATGGAGAGGAGTACATAGATCTGGACACCTGGGGTGAGGTACTGAAAATATCGCACGACCTTGCACACTGCACTCCCAAGTGTCCACCTTCCGGCGGTGAACTGAAACAGGACGAAAGGTGTGCTGGCAATGCTGATGAGAAGATCGGCACATGCCATGGAGACCACAAAGTAGTTGGTGGTAGACTGAGTCCTCCTGCTCCTATGGATGACCAAACAAACCAGGGAATTGCCAAAGACAGAAAACAACCACAAAGTCCCAAAGAAAATGCTTGCTGTGGCCACTTCCCCAGGTTTCAGTCCATACGGCAGATCTGTTCTGTTGCTTTCCCAACTGTGTTCCTCATAGAATTCCACCAGGTCATGGCTTGGAAGAGATGTAGCTGTTTCAGTGCAGCTGTGGTTTTGGAGGGGCACCAGGAGTGTAGGAATAACCAAAGGCAGCTTGCTGTTATCCATTCTGTGAGCAAAAACCATATTCACTTTTTTTCTCTTAGCTCTGGATAAGAAAAGAAGAATGAGGCCTCCTGTTAAAACAGTGTCATATAGGCTAATTCCTAAGGCTATCTTATTTAACACTTGGATTGTTTTCAATTGTCAATGAGTAGGACTTGTGCATTGGTAGGAAAACATGACTGTATCTTATGACTTCTAACCAAAAATGGCTCTGGACCCAGTTTCTCTTTCATTTTAAGAGTTGTTTTAGCTGTTCCCAGCTCAGGTTCTCTTTGGCCTCACCCTTTCTTCAAGAATTTAGTCAAATGTGACAGAACTTATATCAAGCCTTTATTTATTGGGGATCACAAAGGCTTAGGGAGTTCAAATCTGGCTCATGGTGAAGGGTATCACCCCCAATTAAAGAATTTTTGGAATTCTGGACAAGTACATGAGAAGCTCCTGAATGTTACAACACTGAAGTAATGAGGCTGCAAGAGAGGAAAACTTGGGCAGATGGAAACACATATAAGTCAGCTATAGAAATAGTTAACAGGGGTCTGTGAATAGACTAGCTGTCTATGGGGAAGTACCCTGTCTCTCTTGTTGCAGTATTTCCATCACAGAGGCATTATCTTAGCACATGAAGTAATCATCACACTGCTACAGGAATCAGAAGTAGCGCCTAACTTAATGACAGCTGAAAATAACTTGCTTTTTCCAAGAGATGATGTACTAATAGCTTGGCCACCTATCAAAGCATCTATCTTGATGCTATTCTGTTGTTACTGTTTCATAAAATAATGTATTGACTGGAAAACATGCATGGTGTCCTCTAAAGAATATAACCAGGTTATTAGAGCCCTGTGGTGGTCAGATGATTAAAAACAGTAAAACGTAACTGTGAACAGTACACAACAATTTCTTTTAAAAAAAGATATGATCCTTAGATATAAAGGAATATTATACAATTTAGCCTTTATTTTACCCTTTTTTTTTTTTTTTTTGGTTTCATTCAGTGGGGAAAAAAGCAACATTTTTAATAAGCAAAAAGATTGTATAATGTGGGCTAGTTGATTAAAACTGAGGTGGATTTGGTCTGTTAATTAAGATTTAACTTGGCCTGAATATATTAAACAGAAAGAGAAAGCATATTAATTATGGCTATTAATAAATAAGAAACAGGTATTTCCAAAATTGTATCCACTAAAAGTAAAAAGCCCATACAATTTATGGGTTTTTTTATAGCCATTGTATTGTTCAGATGCCACTGTATTGTTCAGATGCCATCATATTTTTCAGATTCCATCTGGCCTATAGCACAAGCTGGTATCAATCCACAACAGGCTCAATAGGTACTACTTTCCCTCTTGGTGGGCTCCTGTAGTTACACAGAGATCCGTTTCTGAGGTGGAATTAAAGAACAGTTCTTAAAGACTCATTATTCCCTTAAAAGTTTTTGCACTCATTTTGATAGGGAAACAACATATATTGTCCTCACGAGAAACCATATCCAACAATCTGGAGCTCAGGGCAAAACATTAAATGCAAGTTCCACATGTTACCTCCAGGCTTTTTGTCCAGGAGACAGCGCTACTTAAGCTCTCAAAAAAAAAAAAAAAAAACAGAAAAACTAAGATAATTAGACATTTTAAGCATGGCTGGCCAACTGATAGCCAATTTAGGAACAGTAGTCACATTTTCCATATGAAAAATCAGGAATATATAGTCTGAAAACAGAAGATCTAAAATTATCGCAGGCTTAGAAAATCTGGAATGTATGACTCTCTTAAAAGTAAACTAATATTCCACTGTCATATGTATAAAACCTACAAAATTCCATGATTGTTTTTAAGATTTAAAGTTTTAAAAAATAAAACAAATAATTTTAAGTTGTTCTGAACTTTTTTGGATGCCTGTGGCTTAAATAAAATAGGAGTTGATGGCACTGGTAGTTTTTTAGTCAATACATATACTTTAAAACTCTTCTGTTTAAAACTTCCTTCTGTTTCTATATTCCTTCCATAGCAAAACTGCAAACGGAACTCCAGTTCACAGCTACAGCTAAACCCTTTTGAGGTCTCCTTTCATCTTTTCCTCCAGCTGTTTTACACCAATGACTGTGTCTGCCAATTTCTTCAACACCAACTGGGAAACACAGGACCCAGGTGCTCAGAAACAGGACATGGGAACCCAAGGAGTTCTCAAGTCCAGGTTCCCTGATCATGGCATGACTTTCTGACTCTAAAATTGCTGCAGCTATGCTTACTTGTTCAATATACCAAGAAACTATGGTAGGTACTAGGGAAACAAAGATAAGTAAGATCCATAAATGAGGGTAAATGTATAACTAAAGAGCTATAATAATTATAATTAAGTGCTAAAAATAAACATGTGTACAAGGAGTTAAGTAGCACAGGAAAAAAGCAAGGATGCAAATTTGCCAGAGGTGGGAGAAGGGAAGGAAGGGCTTTCCAAAGGAGATGAGATTTGAGCTGGAGGTTTAGAGAATGAATAGGAGTTCTCCAGGAAGACTAGAGTTAAAAACCATTGCAGAGGAGAGAGGTAGCATCAGGAATGAAGGGAGGAGATAGCACGTGGAATAAATTTTGGGGTCACCTTTCTGGCTTGATCTTCTCTGGTCCCTTCTTTTCTTAGAGGTATAGTTTCCTCCAGACCTTATCTCCTCTGAGTATATGTCTAAATGCTCTACGGTCAGACTGACCTAAATTTTCCTCATTGTTACAATGAGAGGTTTTCTTTTCTGCACTCATGGGCTGAAATGTAGTCAGACAGTGAATGAGAATATTAGCATATCCAGAATGGTTGTGGTACCCTTGTTCATTTAGCACTTTGTTAGTCTTTTACAGCAGTGTTTTTCAAGTTTGTTTAACTTAAGGCAGCAATTCTCAAGCTCAGAAGCACACTGGAATCTCCCAGGGAACTTTTAAAAATACTGATGCCTGGGTCCGCCCCCAGGGATTCTAATTTAATTGGTCTGGAGTGCAGCCTGGCATCGAGATGTTTTAAAGCCCCCAGGTGATCCTGATGTGCAGCCAAAGAATCACTGCTCCAGAATGACTTGCAGGTTTCTATCTTCCCTAGTAAACCAAGGGCTCTGGGAGAAGGGTGTTATTCTTCTCTGCACACCTCACAGCTTCCGCTGAAGTTCTTTACTTTAATAATTGCTTATTAAATATTTACTGAATCAAATCCATAAGGACTGAGAACTGAGATAAATGACTCCCGCTCTATGAGGCTCTGCTAGGAGAACTAAATGCAGAGATAGAAAATCATTGTATGGAGCTGAGGCATTGGTGACCGTGGAGACAGGGGAAAGCATGGCTCTTGAGAAGAGCAGGGCAGTTGAGACTGAAATCACCCAGGTCAATTGCTACATGAAATAGAACCTTCATCTAAAGGAGAGTGAAGTTAACAGAGATATCCTCAAACAGACTCCTGCACCCGCCTCCCAGCAAAAAGTACTCTCCCATGTTATAACTAAATTCTAGGACCCTATGGTAAAGTTTCAAAAAGGTTTCCCCTGGTCAATTAATTTGGAAGTAAGTCTTCAGATTAGTGTCTGAAATACAAAGATTGCTTAATTAGTAATTATGTTCACAGCCATCCATATGTAGCAATTTTAGGAGTGACAGGAAAGACTTTACTCCTTTTCTGCTCAACCTACCTATTCCCTACCAATTCTGAGACTGCTGTGTGGCACACTCCTTTGGGGTGAGGTATTGAAGTCCTTTCTTAATAAAATATATTTCTATATATTAATCTAAGAGAAGAAGAATTCATTTATCAGGTTATCTACTTGTCATCCATCTAGGTTCCAAGAGGTGTATTTTAGTACATGGGTCGGGAAAATGGTGGATAGATTGAAATACTATAGAATTGGGATCTTACCCATAGGATACTGACTGGATGGGCCACTGTAGTGATGGAGTCCTGGGGAGCCTGGAGGGGGGAAAATATGTCATATCATTTTGTATTTTAATTTTTACTTTGCATGTTTGTCTCCCGCATTAGGTTATGAATTCCTTGACGGAAGGGACTATGTCTTTAGCTCTACATCCCTGGGGTGCATAGATAATAACAAAGATTTTTTGAATAAATAAATGTATAGATATGTTAATAAAAATAACCCAATACTTGGAAATACTGTAAAAGAAAGTACAGTATACCTTTTTATTGTCATGCTGGGGCAATGTTAAATGAGCCTCCTCAAGAATTATTGAATTCTCTGGGAGAATGTACCTATGTTTGATTTTGCTTTTCACTAATTCATTAGAGCCCAGACACTGTGAAGTTACATGTTAAGCCTGCAGATTTCTGTCTAGCAGGAAAAAATAGTCCCATAGATTATGGTCTTATAGTACATTAACCAGTTCTGTGTCTACCCAGCAATCTAGGCAGGTCTATGTCACATGGGTCACCCTGAGTCAAAAATCGACTCAACAGCACCTAACAACAGTAATCTGTGCAAACATTCTTTGATTTTCCTCAATGCCTATAAATATCCATTTTCTCAAATGCTCCTGGAACTAGGCTTACTATTCCATTGGTTCCTTCAGTGATAAGTTAATAGATCTTTGACACATGTTCATTCTATATTTGTATCACAGTTATGATTTTTAACTTTGATGGATGGATGAAAAAAAGAGATGATTGGAACCCAATGAGAAGGAGGAAGAGGAACAGAGGGGCACAGAGGACAACTCTGTTTAATTTATAGTTCTGCCAGAAGTTGCTCCCGGCTAAGCATATCAACTGCTCATTAGGTTTCTCCTAGATTCAAAAAACCCTAACGCTAATCTGCTGTGTAAACTTTCATCAAAAATACAAAAAAACAAAAAACTACCCTCACAACTGATTTATTTTCCTTCCTGAAATTATAAATGTTCACAAAAATTCTCACAATGTAGAAAGATCATTTCTATTTCTGTAATTTACTCAAAAATTTAATATTATATTAGAACTTTTATAATATTAAATTTTCACATGGTTTGGTTGAGGGAAAACAGAAACATTTCCTATAGAATGGGAAGTGTCTCTTGGACCTAAGCAGATAACAAGGCCATTTACTAATGAGCAGTAAGATTGATTACAATGATGACAGTAATTACAGCATAAAAACTACCAATGGCTAATACTTATTTTGTGCTTACTATGTATCAAGTGGGAGCTCTGGTAGCGTAGTGGTTAAGGCACTTGACTGCTAATCAGAAGGCTGGCGGTTCAAACCCACCAGCCACTCCTCAGAAGGACGATTGGGCAATCTACTTCCATAGAGATACCACCTTGGAAACCCAAGGAGGGGTCGCTATGAGTTGAATCGACTCGAAAGTAGTGAGTTTGTTTGTTTTGTGTATCAAGTACTTCATATGCATAACCCTTTGAATCAGGAAATACTATTACCTCAGTTTTACAAATTAAAAAAATGAAGTTCTTCCAGCAAATCCATACAGATGGAAAGTGATCATCCCAGGATTGCTTCACTCCAGAGCCCATGCTGTTAACCACCATCAGGGGGCACCATGTCCAGGGAGGCCACAGAGGGTTTGGTCTGAGTTCACAGGGTCAAATTGGTTGTACATAGGTAGGTCTTTCATGCCTCCTTAACCAACCACAGGAATATAAAGTTAACCCCCCACAGCGTTCTTGCCTACCCACAAATACATCTGCTCAAGATGCCAGCTCAGAAATATGTGATATAGTGAACATTTGAAGGGAAAAAAAAAAAAAGATTACTCCTACTATATACTGCATGGAGGCTCAGCATGAAATGCAGTGGACATGCTGGCCTGGAGATCATCCTTTCTTCAGAATAAAAAATATAAGAATATTGGAAATTCAATATGACAGATGATTGTTGCCTTTTAAACCCAGAAGGAAAGCAGAACTCTAGACTTCAGTTTGAAATGAGGTGAGAAAAAGTTTGATGAGCAGTATTAACCCAAGTAGGAAACTGCCTTTTAAAATTGTGTTTTAATTTAGAAAATATCATGGTGGTAGATGTTTTATCTTTAAACCCTTCATAGTTATGTAGGTTTATTTGCCGATAATGAGAAATGCCCACAACAATGGTGAGCTAAAACTGGTGTGCAAGGTCCCCAAGAGTCAATTGTGCACAGTTCTTTCCAATTCCAAGTTGAGTATCACAGTAGTATCATGAATCAGCCATGGTGGGAATACTTACACCACACAAATGTACAAACACCACACATCAGGATTTTTCCCACATGGAGAGCCAGTGTACCATTGGCATAGAGTAGGGCTCGCAGGGCAACCAATCCCAGAGCTTCTGAACTTACACACATCCCTAAACTTACAAATGGCTGAGGAGGCCATGAAGGCTCTTTGTAAGCTTCCTGAACAACCATCTTGCTTTCTGATCCTGAGCTAAGGCTCTGGTGTGTACACTGAGCTAAATGTTTTATAGATCTACAGAAGACCTAGGCAGGCACTAGCATGGCTGTGGTAGGGAAACTTCAGAATAGCAAAGACAGTAAGGCATATTCTTACAATGTACCACCCACACAGGGATGCCAGATAAAATAAGGACACCCAGTTAAATTTAAATATCAGATAAATAGGAAATAATTTTTTAATATAAGTATATGCATATAATACTAAACCGGGGCCCTGTATTTGTATTTGCTAAATCTGGCAAACCTACACACAGAACATAATCTTCTGCTGAAAAAAAGAAAAAAAATTGTCATCTCATAATATAGGAATACGGCAAAGTATTTACACATGTGGGCTTTGAAGATGGACAACTGAAGTGAATCTTATTAGTCACTCACTAACTAGGTGTGCAACCATGGTCAAGTTCTTAACCTTCATGAGCCTTAGTTTTCTTATCTGTAAAAAAGGATAAGTAGTTTCTATCTCATTTGATTATTATGAAGATTAAATGAAATAATGCATAGGAGCTAAGTGAGTTCATACATGTCTCCCTGGAAGAAGTACTCAATAAATGTTATTCTCATGTAGTTCTATAAAACACCTAGCTCAGTGCCTGACACATAGAAAGTGCTCAAAAAAATTAGCACTCTAATTATTGTTAGCCATATGACAACCAAACTTTAGTGACCATATCACACATCACATACTACAGTGATAATACTAACATTAGTCACAGAGTTTAGCTTCAAGGAAAGCACAGACAAATCCCTAGAAGAATTTTGGAAGAAAATACAAGAACAAAATGACAAAATAAATGAAAAATTAGAAATGATTCTAAATCTACAGATAGAAATCCAGAAGATTAATACTAAATTGTCAGAAATAGATAACACATTGGAAGGGTAAAGGAGTAGAATTGATGCAATGGAAGACAGAATTAATGAGATTGAAGACAAATACCTGAATACTTCTTTGGAAAGGGATCAATCAGAGAAAAGATCAAAACAAAATGAAGAAAGCCTAAGGAACATGTGGGATACCATCAAAAGGAATAACGTACATGCCATTGGAATTCCAGAACAGGAAGAGAAAAATAAAACCACAGAGAAAATTGTCCAAGATTTCTTGGAAGAGAACTTCCCTGATATGATGAAAGATGAGAATATATCCATTCAGGAAGTCCCATGAACCCCAAACAGTATAGACCCCAAAAGAAAATCACCAAGATATATCATCATAAAACTCATCAAAACCAAAGACAAAGACAGAATCCTGAAAGCAGCACAGGAAAAACAAAAAGTTACTTACAAAGGACAACCAGTAAGAATAAGCTCTGATTTCTCAGCAGAAACCATGCAAGCGAGAAGGCAATGGGATGGTATATTTAAAACCTTGAAAGATAAAAATTTTCAACCAAGAATTATATACCTGGCAAAATTGTCCCTCAAATATGATGGTGAAATTAGGAGATTTCCAGATAAGCAGAAACTAAGGGAATTTGTTAAAACCAGACCAACCTTACAAAACATGCTAAAGGGAGTCCTTTGATCAGAGAACTAAAAATAGCAAACACCAACCAACCATTAATACACAAGATGACATTACCCAGAAACCACAGATATGGACATATCCAAAGTAAAATAAGCTTACAAGATTCTAAACAAGGAATCAAGAGAAAATTCCCATAAGCACATAGAATCCATTGAGCTTATTCCACTAGACAATTTTGAATAACTGCAAAAGAAACTCATACTTCCCATAAAAACAGAGCTTCCCCTCAACCACCTATGGTTCCTGGTGTCACAGACGTACAAGCCCACAGTTTTCTCTATTGTCTCTTTTCCCTTCACTTCTCATTTATGATACATGTAATATTTCTCCATAATATTTCTCCTCCATAATATTTCTGGTTCTGTGCCGATGTTTCCAAACTGGGATCAAACAACTTCCTGAGATTAGACTGGGCACATTTTCTTTTTGCTTGGATATTGGTGATCCTTGGATATTGGGGAGCATGACTTTTTGAACAGAGGGAGGTTTTCAAAACAGTCTCTTTCAACCTCACAAAACAAGCCATAACATCCACTGAAAATTCCTGGGTGAATCATGGATACCTGGATTTAAGGAACTATTACTCTTTCATCACCCTCACCTCTTTCTTTGCCTTTCACATGAGTTCTAAAAATATCACAAATAAATGTTGTTGTTGTTATTTGCCATCGAGTCAGACTCGACTTACAGTGATCCCTCCTTGGGTTTCCAAGGCAGTATCACTGCGGAAGTAGATTGCCCCATCTTCCTTCCGAGGAGTGCCTGGTGAGTTTGAACTGCCAGCCTTCTGGTTAGCAGTCAAGTGCCAGGAAAGCTTCTAATGGCCCACCTTTCTTACAATTAGAGCATCATTCTGCTAAAGTCCAAGTCCCTATTAAAATGCAAATGTTCTTAAAAGGGTGAAGAAGTTTATATTTTATCAGTACAGTAGTGCTGTCTTCAATACCTAAGATCTACAATCTTGGTGAAAATGAAAACAGAAGAAATGTAAAAACTAAAAGCCATGAGGAGAGTCAGTGTCTGAGAGGATAAAGACGGGATGCCACTATAGGAAGGAGTAAGTGAAGGGTGCAAGGCTAAAGGAAGAGAAAGTAAATTTCACTTACTTGACAGTTTTGTGTAGGAACAGATAGCTATTAGAATAAATACCCTACAAGTTTCTAAAGGAATGGAATGGAAAGTAACCTGAGCCTTACTCCACATGAAGGATTATGTCAACCATAGGCTGCATTTCTCCCATAATTCTTTGCCAACTATGTTGCAGGAAAAAAATGCTAGCTCATGTTGGCACCTCTTTGTAAGTGACCACCTTCATAGATATGTAAAGGACACTAAACTCAAATTCACTGCCACCAAGTTGATCCTGACTCATAGCAACCCCTCCTTGGGTTTCCAAGGCAGTATCTCTATAGAAGTAGATTGCCCAGTCTTCCTTCTGAGGAGTGGCTGGTGGGTTTGAACCGCCAGCCTTCTGGTGGCACTATGCCACCAGAGCTCTCAAAGGACACTAGTTTTACAAATTTTATATTTCACAGCCCTACTACCACCTCGTTGGGTTCTGTGTAGAAAGTTTGCAACTCCAGGTTTATAAAACTGAATAAAACATAACTCAAAATGTTCTTTCTAAAAGAAAGCCTTTCCAGATTGATTGGATCAGATAAACATTCTCACCTTACTTGAACTTTCTTTTCTCTCTACTGGTCATACAGTCTTTAAAGTAAGATGAAATAAAAAAAGAGAAAGAAATACCAAGAAAGTTCACCCTGAAAAATGACTATTTTGTTATAATGGTGTATGCAAAATAGTCTTTAATCATACATTTACTCAATAATTTTTTATCATGTAGTATGAATCAGGATTATGCTAATTGTGGAAGATGTAGAAGTTAACAAGACAAATAAGGTCTTTGTTTCTATGGAGCTTATGTCTAGTAGGGGAATAAAGAGCTAAACAAACAAAAGTATAACTAATTCAAAAAGAATTCGTGCCATGGAGAAAAATAAAGTGGAATGAGGGGTCCAGAATCAATGGAGGCTGGGCTGGCATATGGTTTGGGTTACACAAGTGCCATTCCCAACTCCTGTCCAAGCTTGAGCCTTCCTCTTACTCAAAAGGCTGAAAAGGCAAGATAAGCACTTCCCCATAATCCCTAGCAGTTAGAGATAGTCACATCAATATCATCTGCTTCTGGCCACTGAAATAAGAGCAAGTCTTTTGATAGGACATTGGGATGCTATTGGGAAAAATCCTCCTGCTTGATAAAAGGAAACAGGCATGTGAGGAGCATTCTCTCTCATGGGCCTAGCTGCCACTGTACTTCTTGTCAGGGCACAGTGTTTTGTAGAGTTAACGGAACGCCTGAGACTCACAGAGATACCAACCAGAGTCTTGATAATGCAGTACTGCTAGAACAGCCACCTCCAGACATCTTATTAATCATGCAATAAATGTCTTTGTGGCTTAAGCCATTTTCAGTTTTCTGTTACATGCCAATGGAAGCATCTTGACTGTATTGGGTTTTATTTTAGATGGGGTGATCAGAGAAGTATTCTCTGAAGAGGAACACGGGAGCTGAAACCCCAATGACAAGAAGCCAGCCATGCAAAAATTAGAATGGCATTTTAGGCAGAGGGAACAATGAGTACAAAGACCCTGAGGCAGGAATGAGCTTGTTATGTGGCTAGAACATAAGAAAGTAGAAGAAAATGGTACCTGATATAATCAGAGATCAGATCATGTAGGGCATTGTAGGCCATGGATTTTATTCTTATTGCAGTGAAATTTATTGCTAGTTTTAAGCAAAGAAGTGATATGAATATGACCTGATTTGTGTTTTAAAAATACAACTTTAGTTGCTGTGTAGGTTGCCAAGAGTAGAAATGGGAGACCAGTTAGATGGCTATTGGAATAATCTTAGTAAGAGATGATGGTGGCTTAAATCAGGGTGGTAGCAGTGTAGGTGGGGAAAAAGTAGATGAGTATTGAAAATACTTTGGTGACAAAGCCAATAAGATTTGCCAACATGTGATAGAGTTGCAGGGTGGGGATGAATCTAAGGCTTAAGGGTCTGAGATGTGGGAAGATTTGGGGAGCTGGAAACACATAATTCTGTTTTGGAAAAATTAAATTTCTACTAGATATCCAAGTCTGCCACCTGTCTGTCAGTTTGTTGTACTCTGGTGCCCTATATGTTGTTATGATGCTGGAAGCTATGTTACCAGTATTACAAATGCCAATAGGGTCACCCATGGTAGACAGATTTCAGCAGGACTTCCAGACTAAGATAGACTAGGAAGAAAGCCTGGTAACTACTTCTGAGAATTAGCCAATGAAAACCCTATGTGGCA
Source organism: Orycteropus afer afer (assembly GCF_000298275.1). Taxonomy (NCBI): domain Eukaryota; kingdom Metazoa; phylum Chordata; class Mammalia; order Tubulidentata; family Orycteropodidae; genus Orycteropus; species Orycteropus afer. Next base: position 338,726 of record NW_006922075.1, on the reverse strand, counting down.
ACAAAAAGACAACCCAGAAAAACGGGCAAAGAACTTGAATAGACATTTCACCAAAGAGGATATTCAAATGCCCACATAACATATGAAAAGATGCTCAACATCATTAGTCATCAGAGAGATGCAAATTAAAACCACAATGAGATATCATTTCACTCCCACAACAATAGCTAAGCTGAAAAACAAAACAACAACAACAAAAAAACAAATAACAAATGTTGGTAAGGATGTGGGAAAACTAGAACCCTTACCCATTGCTGGTGGGAATGCAAAATGGTACAGCCATTGTAGAAAAGTGTGATGGTTCCTCAAAATACTAAAAATAGAACTACCATAAGACCCGGAAATCTCACTGCTAGGAATATACCCAAGGGACTTGAAAGCAGCAACATGAACAGACATATGTACACCAATGTTTACTGCAACAGTATTCATGATCATCAAACAGTGGAAACAACCTAAATGCTCATCAACAAATGAATGGATAAACAAAATGTAGTACATACATACAATGAAATGCTGCTCAGCCAGAAAGATAAATGAAGTCCTGATACGTGGGTGGAGCTTGAAAACATTAAGCTCAGTGAAATAAGTCAATCACCGAAAGGCAACTATTGTATGAAACTCACTACCGTTGAGTTGGATCTGACTCATAGCGACCCCTCCTTGAGTTTCTGAGGCAGTATCACTACAGAAGTAGATTGCCCAACCTTCCTTTTGAGGAGTGGCTGGTGGGTTTGAACCCCCAGCCTTCTGGTTAGCAGTCAAATGCCTTAGCCACTACGCTACCAGAGTTCCCTTGTATGACCTCACTTTTATAAAAAGACAACACAGACAAATGTATACAAACCACTAATAAGTGGTTAGCAGGGGTAGGAGGGAGAGGGGCTTGGGGTTACTGCTTATGGAACACTGAGTTTCTGTTTATAGTGATGAAAAATTCACACTGATTAAGGTTAATAATTACACTGCTGATTAATGTAATTGATGGCAATAAGTTGTACACCTGTAAAAAGTTGAATAGGCAAATGTATGATATATTTACAACAACAGCAACAGAGCAGCTGCTGAGGCTGTTATATTCAATCAAACACCTCATGGGATTTGGTTTCTTGGTTTGGAGGTTTAGGGTCATGGTTTCATGGCACATACCAGTTAACTGGCCTAATACTGTGTTTAGTGTTTCTGTTCTATCTCCTAGTTCATTGCATAGTGCCTATACACTTAAAAGCTTGCAAGCAAGCCATCCAAACAATTGGTCTCTAGCTGCCTGGATCAATAGAGGAAGAGAGTTAGGAATAGAAGAGAATGAAATGCACACCTAATTGTCTCCACGAGACCAGAACTAGATAGTGCCTGGCTACCGTAACAGAACGTTTTGACCAAAGATCTTACAGAAGAATCTTGATCAAAAGGGGGAAAGTGGAACAGAATTTCAAATACTCATAGAATTCAGACTTTCTGGAGCCACTGAGGGTGAATGTTGTTGTTGTTAGGTGCTGTCAAGTCAGTTCCTACTCATAGCGACCCTGTGCACAACAGAGCAAAACACTGCCCAGCCCTGCCCATCCTCACGATCTTTGCTATGCTTGAGCCTACTGTAGCCACTGTATCAATCCAACCCATTGAGGGTCTTCCCTTTCTTCGCTCTCTACTTTACCAAGGATTATATTCTTCTCCAGGGACTGGGCCCTTCTGACAAAATGACCAAAGTACAAGAGACAAAGTCTGGCCATTCTTGCTTCTAAGGAACATTCCTGAGGCTGAATGAACCCCTGAAACTACTGCCCTGAGATAATTTTTAAAGCTTAAGCCAAAAATATTCACAGAAGTCTTCTTTAAACCAAATAGTTTAATATAATTAGTAGTGTCTGCCTTAAGTAGTGTGTTTTTAAAAGAACTATCTATAGGGATCAAATTGATAACAACAACTTGAAAGGTAAGATAGGAAGCTTATGGGGCAGTAAGATGATGTTAATGGGAAAGGAATAATTTGGAAAAAGAGGATGAAAATGGTTGTTCAATTTGAAAAATGTAATCAATGCCACTGAAATGTACATGTGGAAATTGTTAAATTGGTATATGTTCTTTTGTGTATATTTTCAACAACAACAAAAAGATAAACTATTTTTTTAAAAAAACCTACGCCTGATATAGTACTAAAAGATGAGGCCCCTAGGTTGGAAGACACTCAAAAAACACAACAAAACTGGCTGCATAATATTGCAGTGTACAGATCTACCATAATGTATTTAATTTTTTCCCACCTATTGGACACACACACTGTTGGAAAGAAAGGATTTAATAATCAGACTGGCAGGGCCTGACTTTCAGGGTCAACCAGCAGGCCAAGTTACTGTGTCTGAAAAACAGGCCCCTCATTGCCTTTACCCATGCTCATGGACCTTCCACCAACTTCCTCTTTCACTCCTAACCCTCAAGTTGAAAATATATTTGGCAAGGATTCTCCTTTATGGAAAAACTCTCTACTTTCCCTGTGTTCTGTCTTCATCCATTCAGCTGGTTGAGAAAGTCGCCCTCTTTTAGATTTCAAAGAAGTAAGCAGGAAGCCCAGATAAGCTTCCAAATCTAAATCTCTTGTGTGCACTAGCCCTGCTTGTGGGTGCAGATGTATGTGTGTGAGTCTGTGTGTATGTGTGGTGGGCTTGCAGCACTCTCCCAGAGGGTCTGTGCTTCCAGCAGTGCTGCTGTTTGTTTTCTGTAGCTCACTCTAAAGGCAACACGGAAGGCAAGGAGGGTGAATGGTAAGATTCAAAGACCCACACGGTAGGCAGAACCTCTAATCTTTCTCTTCTTAATGATTTAGTTACATGGAAAATAATAGAATAAGTCACATTTTCATACATTATTAGGAAGGGGACTATTTTGAGTCTAGTTAGCCTGCTAACTTGAAATCAAATCCTAAGCAAGTTTTCAACATATACTGGGACAATCCTTTGCATTCAGGGCATAACTGCCGTGGTTTGGAAAGGCAGTCTGGTCCCACCTCACACTGATACTGAACAACCCAGAGTTCCCCAGGAAGCAGTTCTGCAGTGCTGTGAGCTCTCCAGAGTGTTCTGAGGAAGGGGAATTTAGATTAGGAGCAGACTGCCCGGGGCTGTCATTGACTTCAAATCATCCACCCTCAGCCCTAAGGGGGAGCTCTGGTGGCATAGTATCCAAGGCATTTGACTGCTAACGAGAAGGCTGGAGGTTCAAACTCAGCAGCCACTCCTTGAAAGGAAGATTGGGTAATCTACTTCGTAGAGATACCACCTCTGAAACCCAAGGAGGGGTCGCTATGAATCAAATTGACTCAATGGCAGTGACGAACTGCCTCAGAGTTGGGAAATGGTATAGGCAAAATAACAGAGGAAAATGAGACTAGATAAAACTGAAAAATATCAAAGGAATATAATGCTAGATATAAATTAAAATAACAGGAGGATTGGTGATACCCAGGAAAGAATTCATAAGTACTTCCTGAAACCTAGTTTGCTACTGCTCCAGGGCCAGCCATGACTACCATATATAAACTTCAGGAATAATTTATACTATCACCAAGTCCTTTTTTACTACACATTTGCCTCCTCACCATCTTCTGTACTGTAAAACAAAATAGTCATGGGTCCCTAAATTGGCTCCAGCAGAATGCTGTCAGCCTTGAGTCTCCCCATTCTTCATTCACAAGTATATCTTGAACAAGAGCTGACCATAAACTAGACATAATGCAAAGTGCTAGAAATCCAAAGATGGAAGGATACAGTCCCTTCTCTCAAGATCACTTCAGGTGACTGTAATATTATGTGTTACCTGCCTCCAAGGAAATGTAGATTGCAGCAGGGATTAAAGGCTTAATCTGAAGGACAAATGTTCAGTAATGTAGGCAATACAATTACTCTTCAGAGTCAACTCTGCAATGAAACCCTGAAGGGAAGCACCTCAATTAGTGAAGAATTTCACATATTTGAGATTCCTGTCCCTTTTCTACCTTTTTGTAACTTAGACCTACCTAGTAGCCTATCTTAAGTTTTCCCACAGTGTAATGAGACCAGTGATCTTTCATTGTCAAGGGCCACAAGGGAATCTACACAGACCAATGGGTGGGAATATTCATCTCTCAGAAATTTTCAGCATTAAATCCCTTTATATATATATATATATATATAACCACAATTAAAAAAAAAAAAATCCTGACAAATTTCCCTTTAAAAACTTAAAATAATTTTGCAAAAATAAATCTATTCCCTATTTTAATATATAATGATAAACATTATTTTAAAACAACAAATCTAGTAGATATGACATCAGAGTTTGTATAATTTTAGAAGCTTTTAACCTATTTTATTTTGAGAACCGGTTAAGTGTCTTTAAAGACAATATACGTAAGCTAGTCTAGTTACTAGGGTCTGAGGTTCTGACGGTAGAAGAATGTTTTTAGGTTTGATTTTTTTTACAAACAAACAAACAAAAACAACCATGATGTAATTCTAGGGTTTTTTTTTTCCCTTTAGACATCACTTGGTTACCATAGTAACATGATGTTTTACTACCAGATATCTATACAGCATATGGGAGGAGCAGGCAATTACTTAATGGGTTATTTGGAGGTATAGAATGTGACTATTGGCATAATTCAAGATTATGTATTTCACTGAGTTTCTGCTTAAGCAGGGCACACTGAATCAATCTTCTAGTAGGGTCAGTTGAACAAAATTTGTGAGGCTATCAAACTGATTGTTGACATCATTTGAAATAGCAGGAGTAGGGAGGCATAATGTACAGTGGTTAAGAGCGTGGACTCCGGAGTCAAGCTTCTTGGGTCCAAACCTTGCTCTATTATTTGCTGTGCGACCTTGAGAAAGTTCCCTAACTTCCATGTGCTACAGTTTTTTCATATTAAAATGGGTAATAATAATACTTCCCTCGTAGGGTTGTTGTGAAGATTAAGCGAATGATTATTTGTGCTTAAAACAGTGCCTTGCAAATAGCAAGAACTCTGTAAGAATTTTTTTACGACAAAATAAAATTTGAATTTGCAAACTCCCCTTTTTGTACTGGGTAGAAATGATCAAAGATACCAAGATTTCAGTGCAGGACAGATTATTTTAGCCTGTAGATTCCTTTGAGAATTTCCCAGGGAAATTGTTGGCAGCAATTCTATAACATTTTAAATTCTGCAGCTATCTCTACTATCTAAACCAGAGCTGGGAGCAATCCCAAGCACTCTTGATACCAGAAACATCAGAAGGATGATCACATAGCACAAAAGAACAGCATGCCTGCCCACTCGAGCTCCCTGAGCCACTGACAATAACCTCTGGGAACATAGGCATAGAATAGGCAACTGAAAAGCAATGAAATGAGATTTTATTTCAGTGCAAATGAAATCTAGTTGGTTTCAGTAATATTATTTTTTCTCTTTACAGTATTCAAAGGGAAAAAAAATCATTTTCATCAATGAGTGCTTTGTTTTATTCATTATCGCTATATACAATGCCCATCCAATTTTTCTTCAACAGGCACTTCTTGGTAAATTATTCATTTTACAGAACTGCCTAGGCATCTTTTCTAGATCTGTAATGAATCTGAAAACCTTGAAGTGCAATAAATCCGTGCAAAATCTTCAAACTGCCTGTGGAAAAAAGGTATTATGTCCACTGACACAAAATTCAGCTGCGATCCCACAGGATCTTTATCACATACCTTCATCTGGACTTGATTTCGGAGATGGTTTCCTTGGATCTTCTCGGTCAGCAATAACCCTGGATAGGAGTTTAGAGAATGCCATAAACCACAAGGAAAGCTTGGGAACACACTCATCTCTGTCCTCTGCCTTCCCTTTGGCTCATAGCCTGCTTCTTGGTAAGAAGACAAAATGACGTTGTGCAGGGTTGACTGTTAAACCATCTTCCCGCCCCCAGCCCCACTCTCTTGGTGCCCCTCCCTTCTCCTTTCCAAGGCTCTGGAATGTGTCACATGGGGAATGGATCATGTGGCTCAAAGGGAAAATGTGGCCATCTTCTCTCTCCCTACCCCCACTTTTCCTTTCTGGAGCAAAGCAGCAGAAATCTCTGACCTGATTGGCTCTGCCCAAAAATCTCCATATGAAAAGGGAGAGATTCAACCACCCAATCTCCAGACTTCTCCACTTTCTTTTTTATTTTTCCACCTGAAGGTTTTCTGCTGGGCATTCAAGTTGTTCAATGTGGGAAGGAAATGAGGCTTTCTTCCCCAGCACCTCTCATCAGTACCCTGAAATGCAAAAGTTCCTTAACCACCATCCAGAGCCCCCTTAGCAACATCTGGGACCATTGAGCTTTCAGCACCACGGACAGCATTACACCCCCTTCAGTGTTTCTTAAAGTCATTTGTCTATTTTAAAGTCTTTTGAATATTTTTAAAATATCCCCTGAGGTCTTGTGTCAAAATACATATCACACCATATATCTAGAGCTCTGACTTTCCCTACTATCAACTTACTGCTACTTTGCAAACAGAAAAATAGATTTTATATCTCACCAAATAAACCCAAAGACCACCCATTCCTACCTGCCTATTCCTGTCCCACCACCCATCCCCACCCTTTAAATATGCTCTCTATATTTTTCAAGGGAGATTCTCATAGCGTAGTTTACTATATGCCCATATACCTATGTTTATGGGCAAAACCACAGAAATACGTAGAAATTCTTGGGAGTGCATATTTAGATGTCTTTAGCCCCATCCATGAGCCTCAGGCAGAGCTGAATTAGAGAGGCAGAAAGGGAGCCTGGCTGGAGCTGTTTTGTGTGGGGTCTATCCTGTTCTGCTGACGTCCCAGTTGCCATGGTGCTAGGTAACTGCTGAAAGGGAAGATTTCTTTCAAAACCAGTCACCATGGGACCCTGCTGACTAAAGAAAGGAAGAAGGAAAAGGACAGGATTGCTTAGGAGGATTTTCAATGAGCATTTTCAGAGCCAGCTTTACCTAATGGGTCCTTTCATTACTGGATTGCTGCTGACCCTAAATCTTGAAAGGCCTCTAGGAATTAGTATGGATATGGCAATGGTAACTCCCTCCACTCTACTGCTTCTTTCCCTAAGAATCTACTTAGGTGCAACTGAGTGAAAATGCCAGATTCATAGAATGGCCGTGGAGCTCCAGCTCAGAGCTATGACAAGAACGCAAGAAATATATCTCTCCTTACATTGGGACTTTTGACTTTTGGGAAGGCATTCATCCAAGTCCAAACAATCTTAAGTGGGAGATATTTTAGAATCATGCCTGATTGTTGACACTAGAAACAATTTATGAATGTTTTAAAATTTTAAGGAAGAAAAGCTAAGTAGTTTTAAAATGTAAATTAATAAATTATTTTAGATAAATATAAGTGTCATTAAGTCAATCCCTGGTTAATATTCAGAGTACCTCAAATCAGGATTTAAACCAGTGATACATTTGTTTCATAAGGCTGGCATTTAATTGATTGTTTCTAACTAAGTATCCTAACCAAGGCAATTCAGAATATTTATTTTGGGGAGAGAAATGTTGACTTGCAATGTGCAGAAATGTAATTCTATATGAAAAGAAGCAGCATAGATATGGAGCTGGAACATAATCTCAAGAAATTAAAGCTCCTTCCTAGCTCATTATTCATCCATAGCTTAAAATGCATTTTCTACTTTTACTTTAAGAGTCAGGTCAATTCTAGCTTTTCTATATAAGACTTATAGAGAAATTCAACATTGTTAATTCTAACACTTGCCACTTTCAGAAAATTTTAAAAAAATCCTTAGAGGGCAACAGGCTGGTGACTCAGATATCATCTCTACTTTTACTCAATAATAGTAATAATTACAATAGCTAACATTTAACATGTGTCAGGCATTTACATATATGATATCATTAATCCTCCTATCAACCCAATGAGATACCCACTGCCATCAAGTTGACTCATAGTGACCCCTATTGGGTTTCCAAGGCTGTAAATCTTTACAGAAGTAGATTGCCTCATCTTCCTCCTGTGGAACAGCTGGTGAGTTCGAACTACTGACCTTCTGGTTAGCAGCCAAATGTCTTACTCCATACACTACGAGAACTCCTTCCAATGAGATAAGAGATATTATTATTAACATTTGTTTTACAGATGAGGAAATTGAGGCTCAGAGAGGAAAGTAATGTGCCCAAGGCTGCACAGCTACCATGGGAACTAAGATTTGGAACCATTTAATCTGACTTCAGAATAGGCAAACTACTATACTATTCTGCATCATGCATCATGAATAATAGACTAAACCAAAATAACAGGTCAATTTAATGTGACATGGTTCAGTACTATAGCCCTTCAACAGGAGAAACCACAAAAATTGCTTTAAATTATTTGAGATTTTAAAAAAAGGCCAAATTGTTTATTTCTGTTATGATGACTGCATGTGTACATCATGTGTACAAAATAATAAAAGTAATTTTACAAGGAGTCAGAATCCAGAATATTATTAAGGAGGGCTGTGAAACATGTTATGTAACATACCAATTCTGTTTTTAAAATATTAAATTTGAATCATCAACCTTATTCCTTGCATTTAGAATAAGATAAAGAGAGAGTTGCCTCCTATCTAAGCCCATAAAACCTCATACTATTTGGGTAACTATGGTAATATTTTGAAAATTATTAATGTGACATTTTTCTCCTCTGCATGGGGGATCTATTTGGCCTTGGGATGGGGAATGTGGCACTGATTAGAAGTTACAAGAGAAATGGGAGAAGAAAGAAGAAATTACTATGCAGGTTCTGAAATCCAATATAGGAGTGTACACCAAGAGAACAAGTTTGAAATTCAGGATACTGTTTTGAAAGCCCTTCTCTAATTCTTCTATTTCTGACTTTAGCTAGTCATCAGCCTAACCTGGAGGACTTCATTCACCAATGTGCTCTGTACTGTAGAGCAGCTTCTTCAGAGTGGGACATGTAAAAACTTTTCAAGGAGTCCCAGAGCATGCAGACCATTTTATGGGAACTGGTGTGTAGACCTATGCTTTCTAAAACTGATCTTCCAGAGAACTGGTGCAGTCATGCTGGTTTTCAGTTCCTACCCAGTAGTTTTTCCTCTGTTTTACCACAGAGTGGCAAATCTTTCACCCACCTTTACCTTGAAGCCTATAATGGTGAACTACCTATATTGAAAAACCCCTGGGGACCAAACAAAGGAAAAACTAGAAATATTGAGGATAGTATTAAGAAATTGAATGGCTCTCCAATACTATGGAAGAGAGATCCAATAGAGCTACTACCTCAGGACCATAGTACTGGGGTACACCAGACTCAATTGACATGACAAAATACATAAAAGCTCCACATCCTACATTGGTGAGTAGCGACTGGGGTCTTAAAAGCTTTCAAGCAGACATCTAGGATCTAGGATGTACCTAATGGTCTCCCAGCGTCGGAAGTGAAGAAGAACGCACACACACACACAAAAAAAAAAACCGAAGGGCATTTATAAGCAATTAACCCTAGGACACGATGGCCCTCGAGATCAAAAGAACTGGATGGTGCCCGGCTACCAATGCCAACCACTCAGAAAAGGATCAAATCTGGAGATCCTGGATAGAGTGAGAGGGAAAATGTGGAACAAAATTCAAAAACTCAATAATGACCAGAATTACTGGTCAGATGAAGTCTGGTGAGACTCCCATTCAACCCAGGATGCTGCACCCACACACTCAATGGTAATGAATCCCCTAAATAAATAAACCATGGGACACCAAAGGACCAACATTCAAACTGAGGAAATGCAGGACAAACAGGAGTGCATGATTATGAGGGGTACAGGGGGAATGTTGCAGGGTAGGGAGGGGAGGAGGCTGGGTTGGGGTTGGACATGGCAAATGGGGAATGAAACTAAATGTACGTATGACTTTGAATGTAAAACAAGCTCTTAAAATTAAAAACAATAATAATAATAATAATAATAAGTGAATGGCTCTAATAATTGATTTTCAAATAATTTGAAAAGTCAGCTTCTTGAGTGCTTTAAACAAAATTGAAAGCAAACCACTATCAAATTGTGCAGCAATTGATTAAAGTAGTTTTCTAAAGAAAACATTTATTTACAGAAGAATACCAGATAATTAATACAGAATTTTTATAGTTACAAAGTGCCATTTTTATAGTCTGCAATGAAATTGTTAATTCAGCAAAGATCATAATGGGTACTTAAATCATTAGATGAAAAGCTATTGTGGTAGAGGATGTTGCTAGATCACTTACAAATTGCCAAAGGAAAGGTGACCCTTCTCAATGGAGAGGCTAGCGGGGGATCATCACCTTAACCATGCAACCAAATTGAGCATCTACTAATAGTGGGACCTGAACTTAGAAACCTGAATTTATCTCACCTACATTTAGAAAACATCTCAAGAATAGAGTTGAGGCACTGAACACCAATGACTGAAGACCAGATGAGTTGTGGGATGACATCATACATGAAGAAAACAAAAGGTTACTAAAAAGACAGAAAAAAAAAAAGAAGACCAAAATGAATGTCAGAAGAGACTCTGAAATTTGCTGTTGAATAGAGTAGCTAAAGCCAGTGGAAGAAATGATGAAATAATAGAGATGAACAGAAGATTTCAAAAGGCAGCTCAAGAGAATAAAGTAAAGTATTATAATGAAATGTACAAAGACCTGCAGTTAGAAAATCAAAAAAGGAAGAATATGCTCAGCATTTCTCAAACTGAAAGAACTGAAGAAAAAAATTCAAGCCATACTCAGCATTTCTCAAACTGAAAGAACTGAAGAAAAAAAATTCAAGCCTCAAGTTGCAATACTGAAGGACTTTATGGGCAAAATATTGAACAATGCAGGAAGTATCAAAAGAAGATGGAAGGAATACAGAGTCAGTGTACTAAAAAGAATTGGTCGATGTTCAACCATTTTAGGAGGTAGCATATGATTGAGAACCAATGGTATTAAAAGAAGAAATCTAAGTTTCACTAAAGGAATTTGCAAAAAACAAGGCTCTAGGAATTGATGGAATACCCGATGAGATGTTTCAGCAAATGGATGTAGCACTGGAGGTGCTTATTTGTTTATGACAAAAATTTGGAAGACAGCTACATGGCCAACCAACTGGAAGAGATCCATATTTGTGCCCCTTCTAAAGAAAGATGATCCAACGAAATGCAGAAATTATTGAACAATATCATTAACATCACATACATGTATAATTTTGCTGAAGGTAATTCAAAAATGGTTGTAGCAGTATATTGACAAGGAACTTCCAGAAAATCAAGCTGGATTCAGAAGAGGATATGGAATGAGACACATATTGCCAATGTCAGACGGACCTTGGCTGAAAGCAAAGCATACCGAAACACATTTATCTGTGTTTTATTGACTATGCAAAGGCATTCAACTGTGTGGACTATAACAAATTATGGATAACAATGCAATGAGTAGGAATTCCAGAACACTTAATTGTGTTCATGAGAAACCTGTACATAGACCACAAGGCAGTCATTCAATTAGAACAAGGGATACTACAGAGTTTAAAATCAGGAAAGGTGTGCATCAGTATTTTATCCTTTCTACTGAATAATACTTCGGAAGGAAGGTTGGGCAATCTACTTCCGTAGTGATACTGCCTCGGAAACACAAGGAGGGGTCGTTATGAGTTGGGACTGACTCGATGGCACACAACAACAACAACAACTGAATAATACTATACTTATTCAATCTGTATGCTGAGCAAACAATCTGAGAAGCTGGACTATATGAAGAATGTGGCATTGTGATTGAAAGGAGACCCATTAACAACTTGAGATATGTAGATGACACAACATTGCTTCCTGAAAGTGAAGAGGACTTGAAGCACTTAAAGAAAATCAAAGACTATGCCTTCAATATGGATTACACCTCAACAGAAAGGAAAACATAAATAGACCAATAAACAACATTATGATAAATAAGAGAAAAGACTGAAGTTGTCAGGGATTTCATTTTACTTGGATCCACAATCAACGCCTACGGAAGCAGCAATCAAGAAATCAGACGACATACTGCACTGAGCAAATCTGCTGCAAAAGGCCTCTTTAAAGTGTTAAAGAGCAAAGATGTCACTTTGAAGACTAGATGTGCCTGACCCAAACTGTAGTATTTTCAATAGCCTCATATGCATGTGAAACATTTTAATAAGGAAGACCAGTGAACAATTGATGCATTTGAACTGTGGTGTTGACGAAGAATATTGAAAATAATACGGACTGCCAAAAGAATGAACAAACTTGAGGCGGGGCAAGATGGCAGACTAGGCAGAAGGATTGCACAGATCCTCTTCAACAAAGAAAAGGGAAACCAATTAATACAGACACAGAAGATAATCTTGGACCCCTGAGCCTTGAAGGAAAGGATGCAGA
>NW_006922075.1:299140-300367 GCF_000298275.1 Orycteropus afer afer | reverse complement strand
TTCAATTTCCTCATCTTTGGCTTTGGTGGTTGGTACATAATTTGAATAATAGTAGTATTAACTGGTTTTCCTTGTAAGCATATGGATATTATCCTATCACTGACAGTGTTGTACTTCAGGACAGATCTTGAAACAATCTTTGTGATGATGAATGCCACACCATTCCTCTTCAATTTGTCATTGCTGGCATAGAATATCATATAGTTGTCTGATTCAAAATGGCAAAAACCAGTCCATTTTAGCTCACTAATGCCTAGGATGGGAGCGCTGGTAGCATAGTGCCTAAGGCACTTGACTGCTAACCACAAGGCTGGAGGTTCAAACCCACCAGCCACTCCTCAGAAGGAAGGTTGGACAATCTACTTCCGTAGTGATACTGCCTCAGATACCCAAGGAGGGGTCACTATGAGTCGGGTCCAACTTGACAGCACATGACAACAACAATAATGCCTAAGATATAGATCTGAGGAGAGCTGACTCCTCAGAGTAGAGACAACCTTAACAATATGGACAGAGTAAAGTTTTCGGGACCTCCATTGGCTGATGTGGCATGACTCAAAATGAGCAGAAACAGATGCAAACATCCATTAATAATTGGAACATGGAATGTACAAAGTATGAATCTAGAAAAATTGGAAGTTGTCAAAAATTAATGGAATGCATAAAGATCAATCATTTGCATTATCTATGCTGAATCAAAGGATCAACTTTGGAGAGTCATATTCTGTATATTCTTGGGACCTATATTAATGACCTCATCACTGACCTTTCTCATATTAGGATACTTATCTCATTCCTATCATAGCAAAATCTCTCCTGAATATGCCTCTCAGTACTCATCTGCACATGTCAAGCTCTATCCTTTATTCCTCTAGAAAATTTTCAAATATATTGCCATTTAGATCAGATAGTCTAAAACCACAGCTCTAATTTATTTTCTCCTCCTTCTAGAGGGAACTCTTAAAGCTACTCTTAAAGTTCTCAACTTTAGTTGCAAAATGGAGAGTGTTAAAAATATTCACATCCAGGCTCTACCCCAGAGACTCTGGTTCTGATTTAATTGGTTTAGGGTGAAGCCTGGACAGCAGGATTTTTTAAAGTTCTCCAGGTGAGTCTATGTATAAGCACAGTTGAGAACCTGTCTTAAGGCTCTCTAAATACAGATGAACCTATGCTCCATGTTGTTGTTGTTATTAAGTGCCGTCGAGTCGTTTCCGACTCATAGCG
>NW_006922075.1:256165-297507 GCF_000298275.1 Orycteropus afer afer | reverse complement strand
GTCGAGTCGTCCTGACTCATAGCGACCCCTCCTTGGGTTTCCGAGGCAGTATCACTACGGAAGTAGGATTGCCCAACCTTCCTTCCGAGGAGTGGCTAGTGGGTTTGAACCTCCAGCTGTCTGGTTAGCAGGCAAGTGTCTTAGCCACTATGCTACCAGAGCTCCCAGGATATACATTAGGCTACCCAAATCAAATTAAGCACTCCAGGAAGAACTTCTTGGTAAGGGAGTATCAATATCTAGCCCTTTAATGAAGTAATTCCATTCTATATATAAATACCTAGATCCTTCTCTATCACTGCTAGCTTCAATCCTATGGCTTTCTATATTTAGCTTTTCTTACAGATGAAACTATACTACTACCTATCAGCCCTTCCATTAAGAGTTCCCTCCAGAAGGAGAACTGCTGCCAGCATTAAGATGGACTCTAACACCGAGTCAACTGGGAGAGTAGAAGCTAGAATCACCTACTTTTGTGTGCACCAGTGGCACATCTGAGCAATTTAGTGGCTAAATTTTACCACATGAAATCCACATTTCATTCTGGCTGAGAGGTGGGATTAGTGGAGACAGTAGGATACAGGGGACACCATTGGAAGGAGGAGGACACTTCAGGTGTTGGGGGGTACCTTTTAGATATTGCAGGGCAAAAGTCAATGTTTGTGCAGGTGTTCCATTTGTCCTGAGAGAAAAAAAAAAAAAAGAGGTCAGATTAGTCAGATCCCTCAAGACAGTTCCCAAATTCTCTACTCCTTGACAAGTTATCTTGACTGCTTTTCCAAATTCCAACTTCAGCCCTTGCTTAGTACAATACCTTTTATAATATTCCTTGTTTCATTTATTCATCTAGGGACATCTCAATTTTCAGCTTATATATTAATGGACTAAATGGGTTGCATTTCTTCCTTTTTGTTTACAAACATGCATTGGTGCACACTATTTTAGGGAAAACTTCCCTCTATGAGAACAGTTCTCTCCGTATTTCTAGTCTCAACTCTCGGGGTGCATTGTATAATCACCGTCTTCATTTACCTCTCAAAATTTCCCATCTTCTCCTTCCCACTCATTACCTTGGTTCACATTCACATCCTCCCATGGTCTCCAGGAAATATTATTCCTTGGCACCCTCAGAATTATTCCTTTATGTCGCTCACAGAGTTATCTTTCCAAACACACAAAATTCGTCACCCTAATTTTGACTCGCCTACTCCTTTGCTACTTGATTCGCTTAAATTTACTCCTCGGGGAGTTGACGGTCACTATAAAGGAATGCAAAGGGGCGACCATACAAGTACATGGAGTTTTCACCGCAAAATCTCGAAGAAAGTGATGTTGTGCACTTGAATCTACCAGATCAATTTGATGCACCTCTCCTGAGAGCAAAAATTAGTTGACTAGTGCCGGGTAAAAAGTTTTGAAATTTTCGCGCGCTAAAAAGATTAGTCAAACGCACGCGCAAACAGAAGTCGGAGGAGGGGGGGGAAGTAGGGGGAGAATCCCATTTATTGCAGATAGATCTCGCGTTGTTTGGGGAAACTCGGAGAGTAGTAATGTTTTCTATGGCAGGGGGATTTCTTTTTTTTTTTTTTTTTAATTTAAACTGCGGCCCCAATGTATTAGTGCTGCAGTCAAATAAAAAAGGTCAACACTTCGCGGCGAAAACAAGGCAAACATAACTAGCCAGCAGACTAGCGGCAGTTCTCCGGGGCCGAGGAATTCTACGAAAGGCTTCTCTACGAGCTGTACAACTACTCTTGAGAAACAAAATCCTAAAAAATGTGTAAAAGTAGAAATAACACACAGACACACACACAACCAGTTTATCATCTCAGGTCGCAGAGTTTTGTTTTACTTCTTTCAATTTTTCGAAAACTCCCTTTGGCAACCAACAAACCAATTTAACCTCCTGCTGCTGTTGCGCCTGCGCAGGGGTTTGTTTATAATTTATGAGACGCGCTCGCTACTGCTTGCCAGCGGCGAAGAGCTCCTTCATTGCCTAAGTGTAATTCATAGTGAAACTCGTTTTCATATGGAAACACGATTTAGAGGTTAAACACAGGAAAGTTTAAGTGTAACCTTGAAACAGTGAAAATACGTATGGTAATGAAAACTCTGAACACTCAGCGTTGCCATTTCAGACCTCTCATGGAAGATATTTCTAGTGAATGTAAGGAAGATGATGGCAGCACTCCAGTCACAATTAAGATGTAGTAAGCACTAACAGTAAACCAAAACCATTGGTAATACTTAAATACCAATATACGGCCTCTGTTGGAAAGCTGCAAATAAGTCACCGTAAGGTCATCTTGTCCGAGTAAACCTCGAGCAATTCCTGCATAATTAAAACTGACTCTTGAAGCAGTTAAAAAGGAAGTGATGCAAATTTTGAAACTAAAAAAAGGGATGACTCTAAAAGCAATTGCCAGAGAAAGTACAAGCCAACAAGCAAATATTAAAAATGATTTGACGGTCCCTTTGGCTTTAGAAAGCAATGACGCTTATAAATGAGAAGATCTGGTGAGAGTTTGTGCTATAGATATGACTGGATCAGTTTGGAAACAAAAAAGAGGCAGGCAAGCTAATTTTTTTATTTTTAAAAAGGTGTCCTTATGGAAAAATTGTTAATTATGCATTTTAATGTGCTTAAAAAAAAAAAAAAAAAAACCTCGATAACTGGTAGATTCAGGTAAACCTGGATCTTAGAGTTGAATGAAGGCATAAATGTTAATAATTTGGCTATTAGACTCTATTTATATGTTTTAAATGATGAATTTGATCAATTTGTGATAAGAACTTTTCTGCAAGAAAAGAGTATTTAGGTAGCATGAAATTAACCAGAGTAAATATATCTATGCAAAAGGATCCAAATTTTGAAGGCTTTGCACACTTCCAGCATCATTCACAGGGAAACTTTCATCTCCAAAAGCTAGCCTCTAAATTTTGTTATTATGTTCAATATATAGTAAATTTTATAAAGTAAGTCTAACAGTTTGGATACTTACCTTTTAAGACAAATTTGTTACAAAGTGGGGAATGACTTTAAAATCTATTGTCTAGGGGGAAAAATTGTCTGGAGGTATATTGACTTGGTTGAGATAAGGTGATGGCCAGTTTTCCAAGATAGGCTTGAACTGACATTTTCTTCTTGAAGCAAAATGTAGATAAGGTGAATGAATTCATTGTTCACCTTAGTAATTAAAACTGACTCATAAAGACGGCTTACTTTGTCAAGGCAATCAATAGCTGTAAAACAAAACTGACTACTTTTATTGCATATGATGAGATGGCTCAAATGAAAATTAAGTATGAGAGTTAGATGAAGAGTTGATAAAGAACTGTGAATTCTTTGATACTCCTAATTCATTTACCAGTAATGAAAATAATAGTGTAAGACTGGTAAGTGATCAAATAAAACATTTTCTTTCTTCATTTAAAAAGAAATCCTTTGATGAATGAAAGATACTGATTAGTGAGTCAGTTACCCATTCAATCTACCATATAACTCAGTCAATACACTTATCAATAATTTCACAAGTTAATCATAGTATTTCTTAAGCAGCATTCTGGCCACACTCCCTTGGGATTACCCTGACATTGTAAAGCAGAGAAAAAACTACTGCCATTTGTATTCACATATTTAAATGAATTTAGTTTCTTGAATTGTTGTGACCTCAAGACAAATAAAAGAAATTGCTGAACAATAAGTCTTGATATGTATTCTTAATTACCCAAAAGTGGTTGAATCAATACAATAGATTTTATTAACTGAGTGATATGGGACTTCTTTTACATGATAGATAATTTTAAGTATTTTTTTTTAAATTATTAAACATATATTAGGGCCAAACTATAATGTTTGCACGAATTCTTAAAAACAAGGGACTTGAAAAAAATTTTGCTGCTGCTGCTTCTAGCTCTGCACTGTGTGGTGAGTAATCCCAATACTCTCTTCATACCTAAAGAAACAATGTATGTATGTGAAACGTTACAAACAGAAAGGAAGTAGTATGGACCAAAAAGCTTTCCCCTTATGGCCTCTCTCTTATCAGGAAGTATGATTATTCCTATATGGCTTAACAGACAGACTTCCCTTCACATGTCTTTGACCAGAACTTCATCATATGACAACCTTTAGCTGCAAGGAAGTCTAGGAAAATATGCACTGGAAAAACAAATTATGTTCTGTAAAACGGTACACTGAAAATAACAAGACCTACAGGAAGCACAAGGAGCCCTTTTGGCTCAGTGGTTAAGCACTCTACTGCTCACTGAACGGTTGGCAGTTTGAACCCACCAGCTGCTCCATGGGAGAAAGATGTGGCAGTCTGCTTCCATAAAGATTTACAGCTTTGGAAACCTTATGGTGCAGTTATACTGTGTTGTATAAGGTCCTTATGAGTCAGAAGAACAATGTTTTTTTTTATTATTATTGAAAAATACTGGGTTAGGAACAAACCAGCAAAACAATGCAACTTTGTTACTTAGAACCATAAAAATTACTAGGCTAATAAAAAATATTAACATTATTAAATCTGCAATGGCGTCTATACTCAGCATCAGAGACAATCAATTCTTTAGAGCTGCGCTATCTAATATGGCCCTATATGGTCCAAGGTGGTAGCCACTAGCTACATGTGGCTTCTGAGCACTTGAACTATGTCCAATCCAAATTACGGTGTGCTGTGAGTGTAAAATATACACAATATTTCAAAGACATCATATGAAAAAACATGTAAATTATGTCATCATTTTTATATTGGTTACATTTGAAATATTATTTCACCTGCTTTTTTTTTCTTTCCGTTTTTTTGTGGCTACTAGAAAAGTTAAAATTGCATATTGGACAGCGCTACCTTGGAACCTTTAGCACTGGGACTTGTGCTTCCTCCTTGGACCTACATATACCTCTTGAGGGCATTTGCTTACAATTAAAATCGGTTTTCATCAAAATTAAAAATCTGATCTTTATCAATCAGTTTTTCCCCATGACGTGAGAAAATGGTTTTGCACTTTCATTTGCACTTTGCACCTTCACTGCATAGCTTAATACTGTGAACAGCTTTGAGTTTCTTGAAGCCACTAAAGGAGCCTCTATTTGCACAAAAGGAAGCTGTTCCTGCATAATTTTTTGCATTTTTCTTAAGGTCTTTAGATATTGCTAAAAGTTTTTTATGTAATTGTGAGAAGGCTTACCCCTGATTGCTTCAAAATATAAATAATCTGGGAAAAATCATAAATGAATCAATGTAATTTCTGAATTATATTGGCATTATTTCCCCCATTTACCAATTGCATGTAAGTAACTATATCTGGCATATAAAGCCTTTATTGTGGGAGACAGGAATACTAGTTGGGAAAAGGGAAAGAGAACTTCAATCCTATATAGTCAAAGAATTGGTATATGATTTTTAGCTATTTTGGACAGCTCCAGAAAACAATTACAGGGGAATAAGATGATCCTTTTGGTCTCCAAGTTAACATTCAGTAAATTGTCCCATTTGATTTACCAAATTACCACTTTTCCTCAGCTAAAATCCATTGAGTTCTTAAAGCCTATTTCAAAAGCCCTATATGAAGCCTTTACTGATCTCTCCTCGAAAACCTTCATAGCACTTTGTACTGTCTTTTCATAGCCCACATGTTTGGCCTTGTTTTAATGTCATTGTCTCTTTGTTTAATTTTTGTATATAGACTAAAGCTCCCCTATTAAAGATAGTAGGAGCTCTAGCATAGTGTCTAAGGTGTTTGACAGCTAACCAGAGGCTGGTAGTTTAAACCCACCAGCCACTCCTTGGAAGGAAAGTTGGGCACTCTACTTCCTTAATGATACTGCCTCAGAAACTCTCGGAAAGGAGGGGTCACTATGGGTCGAGTTCGACTCAATGGCAGTGAATTTTTATTGAAGATAGTGAATATGTATTATTCACTTTTCAAAATTCTTCTGATGTCTAACATTGTGGTTCACACAAAAACCAAAATTCACACCTGTTGCCTTCAAGTCAGTTCTGACTCATGGCTGGCAGCTCCATGTGTTATAGAGTAGAACTGCTCCACAGGGTTTTCTTGGCTGTAATCTTCAAGAAAGCAGATGGTCAAGTCTTTCTTCCCTGGCATCACTGAGTAGGTTTGAATTGCCAACATTGAGGTTAGTAGCCAATTGCAAAATGCTTGTGCCACCCAGGGACCGTTATACAACTTGTTATTATTGTTAGGTGCCATTGGGTCATTTCTGATACATAATAACCCCCTGTGACAGGGTAGAACTGCCTCATAGGGTTATCTTGGCTGTAATCTTTACAGAAGCAGACCACCTGGTCTTTCCCCCACAAAGCCATTGGGTGGATTGGAACAACCAACCTTTTGGTTAGCAGCTGAGAACTTAACCATTGTGCCCCATTGCTCCTAGTTAAACACACTTAAATATTTGTTGAATTTAATTGTCCTGTATTCTAAAATGAATTAAATAATATAATTTTTTTAAAAATTAATATGAATTGGTATCTAACTCATATCTCTAGTGCTGAAAACAAGTACAACAGAATTCTCTGTATAGAGTTGTATTAGAAAATCAGACTAAACATTTTAGAATATGTACTGGTAAGTTTCTAAAAAATTGTTTTAAGTGACTATGACTAAATTCATGATAAATATAGACCTGTGATAAATATGAATTTGTATTACGATGAATCATGTTTTAAAAGTCTTTGGTTTTCTGGATCTCTCTACTACTCCCTGTCCTTTTTTGCCCTCTCCTTTTCCTCCTTTTTTTGAGATTCCTTATGTTTTCTTCATTTCTCCATCTTTATAAATGTCAAAACAAGAAATCAATAAGGGATGTCTAACATTTAATCTAAATTTTCATAATCATATTTAAAATTCTGAGAAGCTAGCATTCATGTTAAGTAATGGTCATGATGAACTTAAAAATTATTAACCCAGGCCATCTAATTATTACATCATGCTATATCCCAGTGATCAAGGCACTGAAGAATGAAAATTTAATGCTGTTCTTTTTTTTTTTTTTCCCACTTCGATGTACAGTATACAGGCACAAGTCATGTTTACTGATAAGCTGAACTTGTATAGAAGACCCTTATTAGAATGACTTAAGAGCAAAAAAGTATCTACCATTAGGCAACCAGTATAGTTTCCTTAAATTTTCTGTAATTTGTATCCAATCTTGCATTATGTTCCTACACCTTTTCCACGAGGTGGGTGGGAGATTCTCAAATACAGAAACATTATCTTATTTGTCTCCATGACTCCAGCAGCACCCAGCAAAATGCTGGCACATTGTAGATACTCAATAGATACATATTGAGTGCATAAAGCACCTTTGATCAAATTATAATGTATTCCATGTTGTTTGTTGTTGTTGTTATGTGCCGTCGAGTCAGCCCCGACTCATAGCAACCCCTCCTTGGGTTTCCGAGGCAGTATCACTACGGAAGTAGGATTGCCCAACCTTCCTTCCGAGGAGTGGCTGGTGGGTTTGAACCGCCAGCCGTCTGGTTAGCAGGCAAGTGTCTTAGCCACTATGCTACCAGAGCTCCATAAGAGCTTAAAAACAAAAACAAAAACCCAGTGCCACTGAGTTGATTCTGACTCATAGCAACCCTTTAAGACAGCAGAGAACTACCCCACATAGTTTCCAGGCTGTAAATCTTCATGAAAGCAGACTGCCTTATCTTTCTCATGCAGAGCAGCTTGTGGGTTTGAACCACCTACCTTTTGGTTAATGACCAAAGCTTTAACCACTATGCCACCAGAGCTCCTTCCTTATAAGCTTGGTCAGGGTTAAACAGGTGCTTATAATGGATATGGAGAGTATCTGTTCCATGGTTTGAACTTACCTTTGTGACTATATCTGTGGGTATGGTTGTGAGTTAGGTTTTTGGTTATAAGGGACCATGTGACTTGTTACCTCAAGTAATGTGTAGAGAGTGTGTACGTATGTTTTCATATATGTGTGACAGAAATCTTAGCCATACTGCTAAGTCCTTAGGAACACGGAAAACCAAACTATAGAGGCTTGAAAACGTCACAAGTACATAGGAATCCAAGGTTTTTTTGGAGTGTTGGGAGCTCTGGACACCTTTGCCATGGAAGTTCATGCCCAGTATTCCAACATGTGGTTACTTCATTGGTCCTTACATGTCTTCCCTCTGCATCAGTCTGTTATCTTCTTTGGTCCTCTGATTCTAACTGTACTTCTCAGTTCTGATTCTTGAGTGAGTGTAAGATTGGCTTAGATAGTAACCGTCTTCCTTCTTTTCATTCTTTTTAGGCAGAGTTGTCTGACCAGGCCCTATCATAAACCATAGCTCTTGGTCAGGAGCTCATGCCATGGCCTGAGAAGGGGGCATTTTCTCTGCAAGGGACAGTAGATAGGCTCCATGACTCTCATTTGTAGGATCCATAATAGGATGTACTAAGGGCTTTCTCTGGGATCTTCACTGAAATTATGTGTACTACTGAGTGCTACCTACTTTTCATTTATTTTGGATTGGAATTGACCTTATTGGAGGATACACAAAAAGTTAAAGGCTGTGGATTTATATCTGAAGTCAAGGCAAATATCTCAGGGAGCAGTATATGTGTTTGGTAGGGGTAGGGTTGTCTTTCTGAAAGAGCTAGGTTTAGTGGAAAAAGATTAAGTGTAGGATATCATTTTGACTTTTCAACAAATTGTGTATGATCATAAAGAAGTCATCTTTGATCTTTATTTCTACTTCCTCGCTTGTTAAGGGCTATAATATCTGGATTGCATCAGACAATTGTTAAAACATTCTGATATATTAAAATAAATGTTAAAATTCAGTTGTAGTATGTAGATATTGTATGTAAATAATCTAAATATATTTAATAGGTAGAATCTATGCAAAGTTAGAGTTCAATTAAATTTGATGGATATTAAAACTCTTGTGTATGTGTTTTAAAAAGGAGATTATAGCTGTGGTTGTGGTTTGGAATATTTGTAGGATTAGGGCTAACAGTTCTGGCCTTATGCTGCCCTCCTGTGCTGCTTAAACAGTGCAGCAGGTCAGTTACATTCTTGTTTCACAAATGCTCTGTGGGGGAAGTTCTATATTCTTACTAACCCTCTTCTGTCCTCATGTGGCCACAGGCCTGAACTATCTTGGATGTTTCTGTTGCTTTGGTAAAGAAGGGAAGGAAACATCTAGGTCAGAAAATCTAACCCTAAGTCAAGGGAAAAGCCAATAAATTGCATTTCTGATTATTCTTGACAATGGAGATATAATTGGTCCAGTAATATAGGCAGATACTCAGCAGATTCTTAAGGCTTGGAGAACGTCATTATTACAGTGTAGGAGAAAGCTTTTTGTCAAGAATAAGTAGAAATGGCTATGCTATGAATCCATACTAAAGCCTTATAGTGTTTATTTGGTAAATAAAGGCAATCCATTATGTTGGGAACAGATGTTTCTCCACAATGATTTTCTAAGAAGATTTAAAACCCCAAACCAAACCTGTTGTCAGTAAGTTGATTCTGACTCATGGTGATCCCTGTGTGCACTCTACACTGTGACCTTTTGGAAGCAGATCGCTAGCCCATGCTTCCTAGATGGCTCTGGGTAGGTTCGAACCACCAAACTTTCTTAGATTAATAGTCAAATCGTTAACATTTGTTAACCCAGGGATGCCAAGAAAATTAGTCTGTTGAAACTGAAACTCACAGGCAAAACTAAGAAAGTATAACCCCTCCTGGCACATTCTCCAAAAGTGATTTTTTTCCAAGTATAAGATCATTTGTCTACATGATAATTTTTATGACAATTAAGAAAAGATATTGAAGGGAACAGTGAATTTTTAGTCCTCTTCTTAATTGACCTATAGCAGCATTTGAACCATTTGATCTCTGTCTCCTTGAAACACTTTTTTTACTTGGTCTCTGGGTCACCTCTCTCTTGGCTTTCCTCCACTCTACCAGCTGCTCCTTTCCAGTCTCCTGTGCTGGATATTTCCTATCTTTTTTACTTCTAAAAGTTACAGTACCTTAAGGCTCACTGCTCAGGCCTCTTCTGTACTATTCTGTCTAAACTCACTTCCTTGGTGATCATACTCGAGGTTTTAGTATCATCTAAATGCTGAAAATTTCCAAAATTGTATCTCCAGCACAGACTTATCTTCCCTGAATTCCACTGCTAATTCAAGATCTCCATTTGAAAGTCTAGGGCCATCTCAAGCTTAATATGTCCAAAGCACATTTTGTTCATCCCTCAGCCAACTGCATTTCAGTAAATGACCACACATTTTGTCTTAGGCTGGGTTCTTTAGAGAAACAAAACAAGTGAAGCATTATCTCTCTCTCTCTCTCTCTCATTATCTCTCTCTCTCTCTCTCTCTCTCTATATATATATATATAGAGAGAGAGAGAGAGAGAGAGAGAGACAGAGAGACAGAGAGACAGAGAGAGAGAGAGAGAGACCTAAACTGTGACCAACAGAGAAAGAAAGTCTTCCTCTGGACCTGGCTCCCTGAATTTGGACTTCTAGCATCAAGAGAGAGATTTCAAGGAAATGGCTTATGCAATTGTGTGGAGACAGGCAAGTCCCAAATCTACAGGTCAGGTAGTAGGCTGGAGGCTTTTCCTGACTCATGTGGTTGCAGGGGCTGAAGAACCCAAAATCTGTAGGTCAGATGGCAAGCTGCTGGTTCATGGGTCTGCAGCAGCTGGTGAATCCAAAAAGTTTGCAGGTCAGGCAGCAAGCTGAAGTCTTCTCATGTCCCAAGAACTGGAGTTTAGAGGATGATGAGATGAATACAGGATCAAGAGAGAGCACAAACTTTGCCAAAATATCCATATATAACATCCCTAAGGAAACTCCCCTTCCAACTGATTGGCTGCTCACATCAGATCACAAAGTGAAGAATGATTACATAATCTGCCAAACCACTGAGAATCATGGCTTAGCCAAGTTGACACATAACCATCAAACATTTCTTCAGTTGCTTAGGACAAAAAGCCTTGGATTCATTGTGGATTCTCTCTCATATCTCTCCCTACTCCATTTCCAGTTATTCAGCAAATCCTATTGGCTACATCTTCAAAAAAACATCTATCCTCTCTTGCTTCAACAGCTGCAATAGCCTCCAAAATTATGTTCCTGGGTCAGCCTCTCAAGGGTCACCACACCAATCCTTTACTCTCCTGTTAGATGGCACTTTCAAACACAAAGATTTGCTGGTCCAAGACAGCTTGAGCTTCTTACAGTCAAGGCTATAAGTATCATATGAAAAGCATCTGCAGCTATGCCTTTACAGCTCAAGAAATTTCATCAGACTGCTTCCTACTCTCATTTCCAAACCTTCTGTCATGGACTGAACTGTGTCTCCCCAAAGTATGTGTCAACTAGGCTGGGCCATGATTCTAAGTGGTTTGGCAGTATCTAATGATGTAATGTGGCAGTTATGTAATGATGTAATCATCCCCCATGATCTGATCAGCTCTGATCTGATGTAAGGGGGTTAGGGTAGGATGTAACACCCTTATTCAGGTCACAACCCTAAGGATTATTTTCCTGAGGTATGGCTTGCATCACTTTTTATCTTACAAGAAAGAGATAAAAGCAGAGAGAAGTAAGGAGAGAGGGGGACCTGCTACCACCAAGAAAGATGAGTTGGGAGTGGACCGTGTCCTTTGAACCTAGAGTCTCTATGCTGGTAACCTCCTAGACCCAGGAGAAGATTGATGCCAAGATTCATGGAGCTCTTCAAAGAACACCAGGCCTACAGATGCTGAAAGGAGACAAGGACCTTCCTCTTAAACTGTGACCAACAGAGAAAGAAAGCCTTCCTCTGGACCTAGCTCCCAGAATTTGACCTCCAGTTCTTGGGACATGAGCCAGCAGCATTCTGATTTACCTGCAGATTTTGGGATTCTAGCATCCTAAACTGTGAGAGAATAAATTTCTGTTTGTTAAACCCATCCACTTGTATTATTTCTGTTATAAGAGCACTAGGTAAATAAGACACCTTCTCATCCTGGTTTTGTGGCCTTATTTTTACCCTCTTGCCTCATACTTGTACTCTGTCTATCTCTCTCAGTTCCCTTTGGATTAACACCATAGTGGGACTCTCAGTCCAGATTTTCATTTAGCTCTGTCCCTAGACATTGTCTCTCAGATCACCCTTGACCCCACATTCTGCAGGCCCCCACACTTCAGGAATCCAAATCCTAGAACTCAAGCCAGGACCAAAGATTAGGCTAGCTTTTGTTCAGGAGAAGTTTAGACAGTGACATGCCGGGCTCTTCACCAAAAGCTGTTTCCCATTGCTTACTGAGTAACATGCAGCCCTTTTTTTAGGATAATGTCATCCATGGCCAGCCACTATCAGATCCCCTCCCCCATCATTATTTCTACCAATACACCCTTACAATCTTCTTTTTTAATTACAAATTTAAAACTGTATTTATTAAATATCCTTTGTTTTTCACTTAGGAGACATCAGAGGGGCCTGGGTCCTGATGCACAGTCAGGCTCTGCATCCCTGAAGCAGATAGCACAACCTGAACTACGGCATGAATTCCTTGGAACAGCCTGACAGCCACTGAAGGATGATTTGTCAGGTCTCCTCTAGCTTTAGCACTGTGGGATTTTGAGAGTCTTGTCTGCCAGCAGGAGGCCCAGTGTGCTCAGTATTAGCACTCAGGTATCTTGCAGAAGAACTGCTAAGAAGGAGTCAAAATTTCCCTCCCACTTCCAGGGATTATCCACGTGATAATAATGACTTCTATCTGGCCTCAGGAAAGAGTGTGTCTCACCTGAGTCCTACAATGGCCTCAGATCACAAAGACCCTTAACGGTTTTCTCATTCTTCAAGATCTGACTCATATATCATCTACTCCACAAAGCCTTCTTCTTTCTCTGTCCTTTGTACTCCACAGCATCATGTTCTTTCATTTATTGCTTTCTACTTCTGTAGTCTTTGTATACATAGTGGTCTCCCCTACAAGGGTGTACATCCCCTAATACAGGGATTGCCACTTAGTAATCTTTTCATTTCCCAGGCTGTTGAATATAACGTCATGGAAAATAGCTTAAACATGGTAAAATCATATCGTTCCACCAGTCAAAACTTCCTACAGTGTCAATGACTTCCCATATCACTCAGTGAACAATAAAAACCTTACAGAGGCCTGCATGGTCCTATGTGATCTATTGCACTAGTTACCACTCTCCCCTTGCTCAGCTCTCTCCACTTCATGAGCCTCCTTGCTCCTTGAACATACCAGGCAAGAGCCACCTCAGAGCCTTCGCATTTGTTGTTTCTTTTATTGGGAAATTCTTTCCCCAGATGTCTCTATGGCTCACTTCCTTGTATCCTTCAAGGCTGTCTCAAAGACCACTTTCTCAGTGAGACCTTTCCTGACCACTCTTTACATTGCAATCTTCACACACTCACTTTCCCTTTCCCTTGCTTAGTGTTTCTCCATGGGATTCATCACTTCTTCTTAGTGCATATTTCACTCATTTGTTGTGTTTCTTTTCCATCTTCTCTCCCCTGACTAGGATATAAGTTGTATTCTAGTTTTTATCTATTTTTTTTCACCTTTGTATCCCCAGAGCCTAGACAGTGCCTAGCATAGACTTAGTCTGGATTCACTAGAGGAGCAAATTTAGTGAAGTGAATGTATATAAATACATAAATAAAGAGATTTATCTCAAGGAAATAACTTAAGCAGTTGTGGAGGCTTGGAAGTCCCTAATTCATGGGTCAGGTGTTAGGCTATAGGCTCCTCTCGACTCCCATGGTTCCAGGAGCTGATGAACCCCAAATCGGCAGGTCAAGTGGCAGGCTACTGGCTCATGGGCCTGTAGGAGGTGATGAATCCCAAAATCTGCAGGTCAAGCAGAAAGCTGCTGGCTCATTAGCCATGTCCCAAGAACTGGAGGTCAAATGATGACAAGTTTGATGCAGGATAGAGAGAGAGAGAGCTTTGTCAGAACATCCACATATATTGGATATAAGCCACACCCTCAAGAAAACTCCCCTTACAGCAGATCACAAATGGAGAATAATTACATAACACTGAGAATCATGGTCTAGCCAAGTTGACATATAACATAATACATCATAGTCCACCCCTTGTCAACTTGGCACATGTACAAATCTCCTTAAACTATCCATAATCTCTAAATGAACTTATTATAAAGTTATACCTATGCCTAACATGATACAACTATAATACAAACAACCAAAAATGCACTAGCCCCATTTACACCTTATATTTTATAAGTGATGGGATGAGGGAGGGAAGAAAACACACATACACATATAATAAATCAAAAAAGAAATACAAGAATTACAGTTCTCATTTCTGCAACTGGTCACATGGCCATAGCTGGTATTTGGAACAACCTTCTTCCACCACTCATTCCGTATTCTCTTTGCCCTCAGTAAGCACCTTAGCTGGTCATGGTTATTTGCCTGATGGGGTGACCCAAACCTTCATTCCTGAAGAGTCTGGGCCATTAGTAGTCATGTTGGAATTGGGTTGCTGTAGTTTTCCATTGACTTTCATCACATGGCATGATAGTACTAAGAGATACCTTAAGAAATCTTGAATTCCAGACATACTCTTCTTTACTTCCGTTATGTAATATCAATCTGATTTCTCCCATTATGTAATATCAATCTGATTTCTCCTTGGTAATCAGGATTAACCACACTAGACAATACAGTAATTCCTTTCTTTGCCCGTTGATCCAGAGACACGAGGAGCCCAAAATAGACTAGTGGCATTCTTAATTTCCAGTTAAATGGAATCAATGCTGTGTTTCCAGAGGGGGGGACATTCCTCCTTTTGGGACTAAGATCTCTAGACCCAAAAAGCATAGGCTCACAGGGTCAGGAAGCAAAAAATTTGCAAATGCGTCACTAGGGGTCACTAGTGGGTCACACACTAGTGAGTGATGTCACTCCCATTCCCACTCCTTGATTCCTGGACTGATGAATCCTGGCTGTTAGGAAAACAGCATCATATATTGGAGGCTGGTTTAGAGTATATACAGTCTCCTGGAGAACAATGCTCCAACCCTGAAAAGTATGGCCACCTAGTTGGGACCATAATTATGTCTTTAGAAGGCCATTCCACCATTCCATCAAACCAGCTGCTTCAGGATGATAGGGAACATGCTAAGACCAATGAATTCCATGAGCATGAGCCCATTGCTGCATTTCATTTGCTGTGAAATGAGTCCCTTGATTCAAGGCAATGCTGTATGAGATACCACGGCTGTGGTTAAGGCATTCTGAGTCCACAGATGGTAGTTTTGGCAGAAGCATGGAGTGCATGGAAGGCAAATCTGTATCCATAGTAAGTATTTATCCCAATAAGAACAAAATGCTGCCTTTTCCATTATGGAAATGATCCAATGTAATTAACCTGTCACCAGATTGCTGGCTGATTGTCCCAAGGAATGGTGCCATATTAATAACTCAGTGTTGGTCTCTGCTGCTGGCAGATTGGGCACTCAGCAGTGGTTGTACCCAAATTGGCCTTGGTGAGTGAATGTCCATGTTACTGAGCCCATACATAACTACCATCCCTGCCATCATGGCCACTTTGTCATGAGACCATAAGGCAAATGAGAAAAGTGGCTGGGGAAAAAGGATGACTAGTTTCCACAAAACACATCATCCTATCCCCTTGATTGTTAAAAATCCTCCTCTGCTGAGGTCACCCTTTGGTGAGCATTCACATGAGACACAAATATCTTCACTTCTGTGGCCCAATCAGAGAGGTCTATCCACACATCTTTTCCCCATACCTCCTTGTCACCAATTTTCCAATCATGTTCCTTCCAAGTCCCTGACCATCTAGTCAAACCATAGGACACAGCCCATGAATCAGTACACAAACACACATCTACCCATTTATCCTTCTAAGCAAAGTGAACAAGCAGGTGCACTGCTCAAAGTTCTGCTCATTGAGAGGATTTCCTTTCACCACTGTAATTCAGGGAGGTCCCAGAAAGGAGCTGTAGTGCTATCACTGTCCACTTTCAAGTGGTGCCTGCATATGATGCAAAACCGTCTGTAAACCAGGCACGACTTTTGTCTCCCTTGGTCAGTTGATCATAAAAAACTTCCCATTAGGTCATAGGTGCAGTCTGGGAGAGAGAAGGTAATGTGACAGAAATGGAGACCAATTGGGCATTTGGGCCACTTCCTCATGTAACTTCTTTGTGTCTTCAGGTCCTGCTCTAGCTTGATCCCATATACATCACTTCCATTAATGATGGAGTGATGCTGTGCATGTCCAACTTCATATGACCTTATGGGTCAGACAACATCCAGTTCATGATGGGTGGGTCAGGTTTCACGGTGACTTGGTGGCCCATCATTAAGCATTCAGTCTCTACTAAGGCCCGGTAACAAATCAAAAAGCTGTTTATCTAAAGGAGAGTAATTTGCAGAGAATGGCAGGGCATTGTTCTAAAATCCTAAGGGTCTGCACTGTGATTCAAAGCCAAACAGTCTGCCAAAGACTCTAAATAGCATCTAAATCTGTCACTGACACTTCAAACACCTTGGATCAGTTGGATCATATGGCTCAAGTGGCAGAATGGCTTTCATGGCAGCCTAAACCTGTTGCAGAGCCTTCTCTTGTTCTGGGCTTCACTCAAAATTAGCAGCTTTTTGAGTCACTTGATAAACAGACCAGAGTAGCACAAATGAGTGCTATGTGTGACATCTTGCCTCCTGTGGTGCAGTGAATTAGTTGGTAGGCTTTTCCACCCATGGTCTTTTTGACTCCCAGCAGACGACTGCACGGAACTATGCAAATATAAGATGCTTATGGCCTGACAAAAGGGGATTAGATAGCTTGTGAGTAATGTAAATAAGGTATACAGCACACTTGGGGGGTGGGACCATGCAAATAAGGTGTATAGAACTCTGAAGTGGGGATCGGTCAGTTTTATCATCTTGCTAGGATTAAAATGAGCCCTCCTAGAGGCAGAAGTGGGGATCTCATTGCCATCAAGAGAGAAGAGCCAGAGCCAGAGGTGGAGTGGATCATACCTTTGGACTTGAGATCCCCGCGCTGGATGTCCCGGGCAGAGATAACCAGCAGAGACAACTGGCAGAGAGAAAGCAGCAGCAGAACCAAGAGGCATGGGACAGAGGGCTTGCTGGCCCATGGAATGAGAAAGCTGAGTGACTTTGGGCAAGAACCTTGCTGGCGGAGTAGGGTGAATCTAAGAGCACCTATTGGCAGAGCAAAAAGAACTTTGTAACACTTGCCCAATCAGGGCAGAGGCAAGGCCAAAAGGCCAAGGGCCGAAGAGGCGTGCCTGAAGGCATAGCAAAGGGGAGACTGACCTTATCGAAGAACTGTGTCCTGAACACACTCCTGAATCTGAATTATAGCCTGTTACTCCCTTAATAAACCCCCAAATCATGAGTATTTTCTGAGTTCTCTGTGGCCATTACAACAAATTATCAAACCCAGCAGAGAAGTAGTGAGGACAATGAGAGGGACAGTTGTTGTCAGAGCTGGTAAAAAGGCTGGAGGGTGGTGACATATCTAGCCTCATAAGAATAAGCCTTGGGTTGCTGATGGTGATTCTGTATTCCTCTTGTGAAGTTAGAGGAGGTCAGAAAATGCTGCCCCCCATACCCTTACTGCACCTCCAAAATCCAAAGAGGCTCATCAGGCACTGTGCCTCCTTTTTTAGCTGTAGGAGAGGCAGATGCAACAACTTATCCTCCACTTTAGAAGGAATATCTCAACATGTCCAACACTATTGGACCCCTAGAAATTTCACTGAGGTGGAAGGTGCCTGACTTTTGTTAGGTTAAATTTCCCACCCTACAACAGACAAATGTCCAACCTGTAAGTCTGGAGTCACTGATACTTATTTTTTACTAGGTCCAGTCAGTATAATTTCATCAATGTAATGAACCAGTATGACATCCTGTGGACGGCGAAGGTGCTCAAGTTCCCAGTGGACTAAATTATGATGTAGGGCTGAAGGGTTGATATACCTCTTAGGTAGGACAGTAAAGGTGTATTTCTGGCTTTGCCAGCTGAAGGCAAACTGCTTTTGGTGATCTTTCAAAACAGCTGTGGAGAAAAAGCATTGGTCAGATCAACAGCTGCATATCAGGTACCAAGAGATGTATTTATTTGCTCAGACAATGAAACTACATCTGAAAAGCAGTTGCAATTGGAGTCATTACCTGGTTTAGTTCAATAATCCACTGTCATTCTCTAAGATCTATCTGTTTTTAGTGTGGGCCAAATAGGTGAATTGAATGAGAATGTAGTGGAATTACCACTCCTGCATTCTTCAAGTCCTTGATGGCAGTAATCTCTCTCGTCCCTCTAGGTATATAGAATTGCAGCCCTTATTCCACATGGCAGGGATCCAATGTAGGGATTCTGCTAGTTTCTGGGTATGTCTATTCCAATTATGCATTCTGGAACTGGGGAAATCACTACAGGATAGGTTCAGAATCCACTGGACCCACTGAGAGACAGAGACCGGAGCTAAGACTCCATTATTAACCTGATCTCCATATGCCCACTACTCTGACTGGTGCGCCTTAGTGACATGTTGGGTCTCCTGGAATTAGTATTGGTTCAGAGCCAGTGTCCAGTAATCCCTGAAAAGTCTGACTATTTCCTTTTCCCCAGTGAACTTCAGTCTCATAAAATACCATAGATTTCTTTGGGAAAATCTGGGAGAAAGATTAACAGTATAAATTTTTGGCAGTGTAGTGGGGTCCTTCCTCAACAGGACCTGGCCTCTCCTTTGTTTAAGGGGTTGTGGGTCTTTAAACTGTCTCAAGTTTGGAAGTTGATTGAGGGCCTGTAGCTCTTTATTCTGGAAATTCAAATTAGACTACTATTCACTTGACTTAGAATTCTCCTTTTGTACAGATCAAGTAAATATTTAGTAGATTTCATCAATTTCACTCCTAGAGATACCATGACTAAGCAGCCAACTCTGTAAATCCATACAAGTCAGAATATTCTGATTACTACTTTGACTGCTGTCCATTATGGTAATCATCTCTTGCAATAAAGTGCCGCCCCATTGTAATTAGGTGTTTTAATTCAGTTAGGGCAGTTCCCATTGTCAAACCTGGCTTACATAAAAGAGCAATCACAGCAGTGTTCCAGGATGCTGGAGTTCCCTTCACAAAGTTATTTTTCACAACCTGGTAAAAGGAATGTCCTCTAGGCACTACACGGGTGGGTCTGATAAATCCACTCTAACATGCCAAATTTTCTCTAAGCCTTTGTATACCTTTTTCTATGGTATACCCAGTCAGGTCTGGCATTTCAACTTGATTTAGTGTAGGCCCCACTTAATTCATGCTTCAGTGAACCAACCAAATAAACGACGAGGTCCTTTTCTAGCTTATTGAGCTGAAATATTGAATGAAGAATCTTTGCTTAGTGGGCCCATATCAGTGAAGTCAAACTGATCTAACTTTATGTCCCTTGCAGCATTATCCCACATCCTCAATAGCCATTCCCACACATATTCCACACATTTCTGTTTGTATATATTGGAAAAATCAAGTAATTCTTTAGGGGTGTAGCGTATCTCTTCCTAAGTCATAGTTTGTACTTCACCTGTTGGGGCTTGCTGGGACTTCAGTTTAGGTATAGTTCTAGAAGCAAAAATGGATGGTGGGAGTGGGTCCTGGAGACATTCAATAATATTTTGTAAGGATTTGCCTCAGGCTATGCCCCAGGCAATGCTGGAGGCTCCTTCAGGCACAGTTGGTATGTGGTACAGTGAAACTACTTGGTATGGCTTTTCTTGTCATAGTCTTTGTAACTCCCACTGGATTATTGGGTGGGACCATGCAAATAAGGTATGCAGAACCCTGATGTTGGGATTGGTTGGTTTTGTCATTCTGCCAGGCTTAAAACAAGCCTTCCTAGAGACAGAGAGGTGGATCTCACTGCCATCAAGAGAGAAGAGCTGGAAGTGAAGTGGAGCACGTCCTTGGACCTGAGATCCCTGCGCTGGACTTCCTTGGCAGAGAGACACCTGGCAGAGATATGCCTGCCAGAGATACAGTTGGCTGAGAGATGCCTGGCTGAGAGCACCAGTGGAACCAAGAGGCACATGAAAGAATGGTAAGCTTTCCAGCCCATGGAGCAAGAAAATTGAATGCCCTTGGGCAGCAGCCTTGCTGGCAGAGTGGGCTGCATCTAGGTGTACCTATTGGCAGAACTAGAAGAGCTTTGTAACACTTGCCTGAGCAGGTCAGAGGCCAGGCCAAGAGGCCAAGGGCCAGAGAGGTGTGCCTGAGGGCATAGCAGAGAGGAGACTGTCTTGATGGAAGAACTGTGTCTTAAGAGTGTCCCTGAACCTGAATTGTAATGGATTACTTCCCTAATAAAGCCTATAGTTGTGAGTATTGTCTGTGAGTCTTGTGTGGCCATTGTAACAAATTATCAAACCAAGTAGAGAATTAGTGAGTGCCATGGGAAGCTCTGGTAGCATAGTGGCTAAAGCACTTGACTGCTAACCAGAAGGCTGGAGGTTCAAACCCACCAGCCACTCCTCGGAAGGAAGGTTGAGTAATCCTACTTCCGTAGTGATACTGCCTCGGAAACCCAAGAAGGGGTCGCTATGAGTTGGGGCCGACTCAATGGCCCATAACAACAACAACAACGTGGGAGGGATGGTTGGTGTCAGAATTCATAAAAAGTTTTGGAGAGTGATGGCATGTTTGGCCTCATAGGAACAAGCCTTGGGCTGCTGATGGTGATTCTGTCTCCCCCTTGTGAGGTTGGAGAAGGTCAGAAGATGTCATCTCCACATACTTTTTGCAGGTTAATCTTATTAGATGGAGATGGAAGGGATACTGGTTTTACTTGGAAGGATGGCATAGCAGACAAACATGGAGTGATCTCTTCAGAAGAGAGTAAGAGAGCTGGTTCTGTTGGCAGGAGTGATTCAATAGACTTTAGGGGCTCATTGTCCAGCTTTCTGATTATCTGCCCATATGTCCCCACCCCAATTTTCAGGATCCTGCTTCTTTCCAACCAATGTACTCATTTTAATTTCAGACACCATTCAAGGTTGGAAATTCCATTGGCACTGTAATTCAGGCACTTTTACGATAAGAGTCTGGGTTTAGTTTTTAGCATATCACCTCTGTTACTATAAAGATATAAGGCTTTCTTTCAAGGCACAAGTGGCAATTTTTAGATCTTGTAGGTGGTGCTTGAGTTGTGACTCTGAAGCTTTGCATTCCTCCCTTTCTTTTATGACTTTGCATTCCTCCCTTTCTTTTATGACTTTGACCCATCAGCTGCTCCTTGAAAGGAAGGTTGGCCAATCTACTTCCATAGTGATACTGCCTTGGAAACCCAAGGAGGGGTCACTATGAGTCAGGTTTGACTAGACAGCACATAGCAACAACAACAGCAAAAGTAGGACCAACCAACCAGAGTCCTTATACTTCTTAGTATGACAAAATTGTAAAAAAATATCAAATATATAATCATCCAGAGCCTTGTCTTTCACAAATATTTGATCCAGTGGTTGTGATATTTTGCATATTTCTATTGTCACTTCACATCAAGGATTAGCAGTGTCTTCTTTACTACTGGAGGTCTTCATCAAGACCTTTAAGACTAGCCAGACTTGAGAACAAATTCAGAAAGCTCATCCTTATAATTCTGTTCCTCTAGAACTACTCTCTATACCAAATGTCTTAGATTGGGTTCTCCAGAGGAGCAAAACCAGTGAAGTGTATGTATGTTGTTGTTGTTATGTGCTGTCTAGTATGACCTGACTCATAGCAACCCCTCCTTGGGTTTCCGAGGCAGTATCACTACGGAAGTAGATTGCCTCATCTTCCTTCCGAGGAGTGGCTTGTCAAGGCTGCCAAGTCCCAAATCCATGGGTCAGGCGTCAGGCTGGAGGCTTCTGATTCACATGGTTGTTGTTGTTATGGGCCGTTGAGTTGGACCCGACTCATAGCGACCCCTCTTTGGGTTTCCAAGGCAGTATCACTATGGAAGTAGATTGTCCCATCTTCTGAGGAGTGGCTGGTGGGTTTGAACCACCAGCCTTCTGGTTAGCAGTCAAGTGCCTTAGGCACTATGCTACCAGAGCTCCCTTCACATGGTTGTAGGAGCTGGCAAATCCCAAATCTGCAGGTCAGGCAGCAGGCTGCTGGCTCATATCCCAAGAACCAGAGTCAGCTAATGATGAGTCAGATGCAGGGGAGAGAGAGAGAGAGCGCGCAAGTGTGGCCAGAACATCCATATGTATTGGATGTAGGCCATACCCTCAAGAAAACTCCCTCTACATGAAATCACAAAATGGAGGATAATTACATAAAACTCAAATCATGGCCTAGCTAAATTGACATAGAACATTGACTATTACAAGTTGTTGTTGTTGTTATGTGCCGTCAAGTCGGACCGTCTCATAGCGACCCCTCCTTGGGTTTCCGAGGCAGTATTACTACGGAAGTAGATTGCCCCATCTTCCTTCCGAGGAGTGGCTGGTGGGTTTGAACTGCCAGCCTTCTGGTTAGCAGTCAAATGCCTTAGCCACTATGCTACCAGAGCTCCCACCATTACAAGTAGGCACTCAAAAAACATTTGTTGAAAGAAAGAATGAATAAATTAATAAAAGGTGTTCCATAAATATTTGTTAAATTGAATGAAGAGATTAAAGAAACAGATGATTGTGAAATTTCCAGATTCTTTAAAAATATGTAAATCTAGGGGAATGGTGAAGTTGAGTGAAAGCTGCTTCATTATAAACATCCTTGATGAAAGATTAAAATTGTGTATTTGTGGTGGAAAGGGCAACTGGGCAAGGAAACAAACACCATCAGGGAAACAATTGGTGCTGCATATTGTCCCTGTGAGAGGACTCCATCTGGGAGTAGGGCTAACACAGGCTACTCGCCCTCCACCTCACTTGTACACTTTGTACTATACAGGTATTTTCTTTTAAGTTATTTGGATCTTTGCCTCTCTTTTCAGCATGCTACAAACATAGACAGCTGGGACGGCCTATGGAACACTTCTCAGCTCTAACTAGGAAACCACCAGAAGTGAAAACAACAACAGAAACATCACACAGGACAGGATTCTGTGTCTTGCAGAAGCAGAGCCTATTTCAGAGCAGTGCGAGTGAAACTGTCTGTCCTCTACTCAGGCTCTGCTTTTGCACTGTTTATCTGAAAAACTTCTCCCTGGCATCGTCTTTTGCAGTTACCCATTTTCTGTGAGAGGGTGGCGCTCTGATCTGCATGTTCTCTCTTCCCTCGGGGACTCCATAGTATTTTTTTCACGCTTCGGTGATACTACAGCAGACGCCTGCCTTCTCATTATTTGCTGTACAGATCTCCAGTGCCTTGACTGTAAACAAAACACTTTAGATCATAGCAAGGTAATGTAAGCACAGACTTTCTGCTGGCAGCCAGACTTCTTAAGGTGGCTTGATAGTGATTTGTTTATTTCTCAAGATTTACAAAGCAACAAAATGGTGCTCCTACATGATAACTGAAGATTCAGTGTAGGGGTTAAAAGTATTCATTTTTACTTTTGTATAAGATGATAATTCCATGAATAAAATCAAATTTCTGTGCAAGCTACTATTCTAGAATTTCTCCATATTCATATATGTAGTAGTTTGTATATTATTCATGTATAGGCATACATAATATAAAATTTCTCTGCAGTCTGGTAATTGTTTAAATATCGGGGGAAGAATTACCTAATTTCAGGATGAGGCAATCTACTTCTGTAGTGATACTGCCTTGGAAACCCAAGGAGGGGTCGCTATGATTCGGGTCCGACTTGATGGCATATAACAACAACAACAGGATATAAATTAAGGTAGTGGGACCTATCCTAACTTTCCTAATCCAGCAAATTGAGGCATTAAATGTAGAAAATTAAAGAGGATGAGACTTCCTGCTGCCATCCCTGGTGAACTCTTTTCTATCAGCCAGGTAGAAAGCCCTGACTTTGACTCTGGGCACTGCCTCCCTCACTGCTCTCTGGATACCATCCATGTCCTTTTGGAATCAGCATTTTTGTCGAATTAGTTGATAGTGATACCAAAGGCTAGTGATAGCAACGTTTAATTATCATTGACCACATGCCACACCAAGGAAACATCTGCAGGCAGTCCAGGGGCTGGGAAGAAGCCATTTTGAATAACTAGTAGGAAAGGAAGACCTGCAGACTATAGCACAAGCGAACCCAGACAAAAACTGGAACCAGTTGGGACCATCAGGAAGGAAAGGAACAGAAAATGAACCAGATTGTGAGATAGGAGACCTGCCTCTAGTCCTGGCTGTGCTACTAACTGTGTCTCTTGGACAGGAAACTTAGCTGAGCCTCAATTTCCTCCGTGGTAAAAAGAGGAGGTTGAACCATAGGGTCCTCAAGATCCCTTCTAACATTCCAGAGTGTATACAGTGGACAAATAAGATGTAGCTGTGAAAGCAAGTTAAAAATCAAACTAATCTATAGCATAGGTGCTTAAGAAAACATTGCTGCTGTGTAATATTAGAACTGGAGGTTAATCCAGTAAAATTTATTAACTTTGATCCAAAGAAGATTATTTGTATTAGGAGCGGGAGTAGGGAGGCAGTTAAAGACCTACTGAATTATGTCCCAGATATGACAGCCCTGCTCACCCTGTTTTAACTTCCACCACCACCTTCAAGACCAAACTGATTGGTATGTTTCAAGTTGCAAAGGGGAGAGGAGAAATGCCCTAATCAAGTCAGGCATGAGGACATGGTTCTGGTGGTTTTATAAATCACTTCATAACTTAGACTTTGATCCTTAGGGCAGTATTTTCACCTTTCAACAGCCTGCAGTCCTCTAAACGCAGTCACTTGCATCTTGAACGCAGCTCTGGGTGAGTTGGAGCTACCCGGTGAGAGAACCCGGTGAGAGAGAA
Source organism: Orycteropus afer afer (assembly GCF_000298275.1). NCBI lineage: Eukaryota > Metazoa > Chordata > Mammalia > Tubulidentata > Orycteropodidae > Orycteropus > Orycteropus afer. The sequence goes on along the minus strand of NW_006922075.1, from coordinate 272,563 downwards.
AGGTGGAGGAAGGAAGGAGCTGTTGTATTTGGCGACTGGACTCAGGTAGAGGAAACTACTATAACCCGTGAAAGAATTGAAAAGCCTACAGAGAAGGAGGCGTGTTCCCACACGTAGTCTATGTCAGTGGCCTTAACTGTACTTGGGAAGCAAGAACCTGGGCCAAGGGTGTAACCTCGCTTTTCAAAAACTAACTGTATCTCAAACAGCTACAAAGTTAAAAAGACTTGGGAGAGTGGTAGAGCTTTTGATATTGAAATCCTTTCGTTTTTATTGCGGGGACAGCTTGGGTTCAGAATACATTATTAAGGGTGCGCTTACCACCACCACCACCACCCCCATCCCCCGCGGCTACTTTATAGAAAGACATTAACCTTGGCTTCTTCCCTAAGCTCCCTCTCTCCCCTAGGATAGTTGAAAATTCTGAGTTAAGTCTGAGCTAACCGTTGCCCATCCCTCTGTGGCACTCAGGCAATGGGGGTCCTAGACCCTCATCAAAGGTTTCCTGGGCTTCTCCGCAGAGCGTGAGGTGGGGGCGACTGGTGAGAGCCCAGCAGAAGACTAAACTTCCACCATCTGCCTCCGCCCTCCACTCCCCTCGCCCCTGGTTCCGCCAGTGCAGGGAAAACAAGATCGCCACCGAAGCTCAATATTTTGGGATGTAAGCAACATTACAGATCAACTGGTCCGGCCCCTGCATTTCACAGGCCCGGAGCCAGAGGTCTGGGCTTACAAGCGAGCGCACCAGCCAGTGTAGCGCCGAGACCAGGACCCAAGGCCCCGCCTGGCCCGCAGCAGAGGCCCCTCCCCAGCTTCCCGGCCGTTTGGCTAGTTTGTTTGTCTTATTTTTAATTTCTCCGATGCCAGCCAGAGCAGGTTTGTTGGCAGCAAGTACACCTCCACCAATCACGCAACCAGCCAATCTCCTTGTTGCGCTCTCAGAGTCGGCGCGCTCGGGAGGCGGAGGAGCGTCCGAACCGCACCAGGGCCACCTTAAGGCCGCGCTCGCCAGCCTCGGCTGGGCGGCTCCCGGCGCCGCAACCAATGGATCTCCTCCTCTGTTTAAATAGACTTGCAGTGTCAATCATTTTCTTCTTCGTCAGCCTCCCTTCCACCGCCATATTGGGCAACTAAAAAAAGGGGGCTCGCCTTTTCGGGGTGTTTTTCTCCCCTATCCCTCTCCCCACTTTGTCTTCACTCCGCTACTGTGACGCCGGCAAGGTTTGGAGAACGGCTGGGTTCCCGGGAGCCGCGGGCTAGCACCAGCCTGGACTTGGACTGGGTTTTCCACCCCCTCCTCCTTTCTCCCCTCCCCTCCCCGCCCTCCAGCTCGCCGGTACACTTGATCTGCGGAGACTTTCCGCTGCCTCTCCGGGGCTTCCCCTTACTCCCTCCCCCAGATCCACTGCGCTCCTGAAGCTCGGGCAGTTACTTGTTGGTGTTTGTTTCTCTTGGCTCCGACGGCAATCGCAGAGCTTATAAAAGGGGGCTGGGCTGGGTTGGGTCGGGGCGTTTTGTTTTGTTCGGTTTTGTTTTTTGAGAGAGCGAGACAGGCGGTAGTAAAGACTCGGGAGGAAGATGTCAAACGTGCGTGTGTCTAACGGGAGCCCGAGCCTGGAGCGGATGGACGCCAGACAGGCGGAGTACCCTAAACCCTCCGCCTGTAGAAACCTCTTCGGCCCGGTGAACCACGAAGAGTTAACTAGAGACTTGGAGAAGCACTGCAGAGACATGGAAGAGGCCAGCCAGCGCAAGTGGAATTTTGATTTTCAGAATCACAAGCCCCTGGAGGGGAAATACGAGTGGCAGGAGATGGAAAAGGGCAGCTTGCCCGAATTTTACTACAGACCCCCGCGGCCACCCAAAGGCGCCTGGAAAGTGCCTGCGCAGGAGAGCCAGGATGTCAGCGGGAACCGCCAGGCGCTGCCTTTAATTGGGTCTCAGGCTAACTCAGAGGACACACATTTGGTAGACCAAAAGACTGATACATCAGACAGCCAGACGGGGTTATCGGAGCAGTGCACTGGGATAAGGAAGCGACCTGCAACAGATGGTAATGACCTTTTGAAAAACCTGTATGCCTATCTGGGAGCACGGCTTTGCTTGCTTCACGGTCTTAACCTTACCTTTTGTTTTCAGCGTATTCTGATTTAGCTTTTGGGAGCGAACTTTATTAATCCTAGGTTTTGTACGCTACCTGCTGACGGCTTGTGTATTTATGATTTTTAAACCGGAAGCCAGAGGTGCTAATATCTGCTATTTTCCCTAACTTGAAACATCGCAGTTTCCCCTCGCTAGCCTGCCATAGTTATGTGACAACGTTGAGATGCTCATCATCGGCCTGCCTCCGGGCTATGGAGAGAGAGATTAGGGGCGTAGAATACACTTTCTGTTATGTGAAAACAATCTGATGTTGTACACTTAAAGGGCATTGGTGATGATGGATCTAGGATTGTGGGTGGAGGTGTGGGTTTTTCATCCCCTGACTATAGAGCCAACTTCTGTGAGCCATTGTTTTTTCTAATAAAGATTTTTTTTCTTCCAATTTTTCCTTGTCCTTAGATTCCTCTACTCAAAACAAAAGAGCCAACAGAACAGAAGAAAATGTTTCAGAAGGTTCCCCGAACGCTGGTTCAGTGGAGCAGACACCCAAGAAGCCTGGCCTCAGAAGACGTCAAACGTAAACCGCTTGGTGGGTTGCTTATTAAGAGCAAACAACTTACACCCAAACTGGGCTGCAGGAACCCGTGGGCCTGAAAACCCCAAGATACCTGATCTTACTTGGTTGCGGGCAGATTAGGAGATTGTGGGTGTTTGTTTTGTTTATATTTTGTGAGGTCAAAAAAGTAGGAATGGGGAAGGCTGGAAGTCACTGTGAAGATACTGTGATTCTTCAAAATTTGTACTTTTTGAGATCGTTTTCCCTTGTACACTACACAGCTGGAGCAGGTACCCTAGGCAAGGACTCCTTACCAAGGGCCCCATCAGTGGGAAGGTCATTTCCTTGTGAGTCCCACCAAAACTGCCAGGAACAATAGGTTTCTTTCCCCATCTGAACAAGACCTGGGGTGAGCCTCATTACCATTTCATGAGGTTTCATTTTCCAGAGGTTCAAGTTGAGTCTGTTACAGATTTTGAGACCATACATAGAAAAATGGCCAATAAATGTTTAAATTTCAAATTGGAGGGCAAAGTTAGGTACAAATAGCTCATGTTTGTGTGACCAAGTGGTTGGAAATGTGAGTAGGTGGTATATTGTATTCTTTTATGTTTGTCATTGACTCTCACTTTCCTATTTCTGATAAATTTGGGGGAGAGAAGGAACCTCCATGCTTTTAAAAAATCCAAAGTGAAAGCTCAAAAATACTAAGATTCCTTTGGAATTTCTGATAATTCCAAAGTTGCAAAGCTGAAGTTAAATTAACTGTCAGAGTAAGCAATCCAGGAACACGTCAGCGTGTGTATACAAATTATGCTATAATAGGACAATTTAGGTATTTGTAGGGGAAATGGATAGATCGGGACTGGCCGAGGGTAAGTCTGCCAGGCACAAGAGAAGTGGAGATTATTCCATTTAATAGATTCTAATCAGTGTGAATAGCTAATTTGAATAGCCCCCAAGTTACATGGATTGGCTACTTGTAATAATCAAATTACATATATTCTAATAGTTTACAAGCCTCTTAAAAACAAGGACTGTGACCTCTTTTTTTTTTTTCCTTCTAAAAACATAATCAGAGCCTAGCATATAAAAGATCATAATAGAGTTGATATTAATTTTTTAAATCATTGTTTATAAAAATTTTAAAATAAAGAAGAGCAATTAAAATGGGGTTCAGGTTTGTTGTGTTTTTAAATCATTATATTGTCAAATATATGACTTCTCCAAATATGTGTATGTATATATATGTTTTTTTAGAGCTTATACGAAACAGTGCCATAAAACCTCTATATTATAGCTCTAAAGGAAGTTGAAAAATGGAATGAAAATTTTTCCTTAAGCAACCTTAACACCTACAACTCTTCTTGGGCTGTGACTTGTGTCCTAGCTCATTAGATGAGCCACAGTGAATTAGAATTACTGAATTTTGATCTGACCACATTGTGACATGCACAGATAGTCATTTGTTAGTAAATATTGCCAGCTTAAAGATTGCCAGTTTGAAGAATACTAGAAATACCAGTACGGGTCTATTCAAAAAAATTTACGTGTATATTCTGCCTATGAATAAGAAATTTGAACATTTTGCTCTCAGTTTTTAAAAAATATATTAATTGAATTTTCATTTGGAGGGCCTTTATATATTTTTTCATATTTTGAAAATTTTGTTACTTGTGTTACAGCTTCTTAATTTTCTGATATATTTTCCTTCTCATTATCTTTTACCCAGATTCTCTAGATCAGCATTTCTCAACCTCAGCACTGTTGACATTTTGTGCTGGGTAATTCTTTGTTGTGGGGGCTGCCCTGTGCATTGTGGAATGTTTGGCAACATCCCTGGCCTCTACCCACTGGATGCCAGTAGCATCTCCCCTCCCCCCCAAGTTGTGACAACCAAAATTATCTCCAGACATTGCCAAATGTCCCCTGGGGGCAAAATTGCCCACTGTTAAGAACCACTGCTCTAGACAAAAGTACACAGCTCAGAGGAGAGTGAAAATCCAGTTAAAAGAATGTTGGGTGTAGATGAATGTAATCACCAACTTCTAGTATATAGTTTTTTTTTCCCTATTTCTCAGTAATTTCTAACTAAGATAGTGACAAAATAATTTCTATAACTTTATTTATAATGTTACTGTAGTGTTTTCCTCTAATTATTTCTTCTTGTTTCTTTTTGCAGAATTAAGGGTATGTTTCCTTGTTTATCAGATACATCACTGCTTGATGAAGCAAGGAAGATATAAATGAAAAATTTAAAATACATATCGCTGACTCCATGGAATGGACATCCTGTTTAAGCACTGAAAAGCAACAACACAATAACACTAAAATTTTAGGCACTCTTAAATGATCTGCCTCTAAAAGCATTGGATGTAGCATTGTGCAATTAGGTTTTTCCTTATTTGCTTCATTGTACTACCTGTGTATATAGTTTTTACCTTTTATGTAGCACATAAACTTTGGGGAAGGGAGGGTAGGGTGGGGGTAAGGAATTGGCATGGAGGGTATGAAGAGCTTGCTTCAATTTATAGCAAGAAAAAAAATAATTTGACTTGCATGAAGAGAAGCAATTTTGGGGAAGGGTTGGAATTACCTTCTTTAAAGATGTAATGCCCCTTTCAGTGAAAACTGGTACTTCATTTTTAAAATCATCGAAATTTGAACACTGGCTACAAATATTTGCTATTTATTTTTACACAAAAGTTATTCTTATTTGGGAGCTCTGATGATTCCGTTATGTAGCAGTAAATGCTTTTTAAAGCATCAACAAACAAACAAAACTGCCACTTAGTGTCCTCCGGCCCCCTTAGAATTGGAATTTACCAGTTATTCAGCAGTTAGGTAATCACTTTAGATAATTCTGGACAAAAATCTGGGATGTAGGGAAAATGTTCTGAATGATCAGAATTGACCATCTACATTTTTTTAATTTGTTAAAAATTTTTCTTACTCTCCTTTTCACTTTGTGCTATGTGGACAGTCAAAATAATCCTAAATCTCTGGATATTTTTATAGATCTCTAAGTAACTTCATGTAAAAAATAATGAAATAATTTTTAATTTTAAGCTTCTCATTCTATTTGTTAATTTTCCTAAAGAAAAGTGGTGTTTTGACAGGAAAGTGTGTGTAGAGAAAGCACACTGGTGGAATAAGTGAAATGGATACTACATCTTTAAACAGTATTTCTACATTGCCTGTGTATGTGTATGAAACAAACCATTTGAAGTGTACCTGTGTACATAACTCTGTAAAGACACTGAAAAATTATACTAACTTATTTATGTTAAAAAGAGATTTTTTTAAATCTAGACAATATACAAGCCAAAGTGGCATGTTTTGTGCATTTGTAAATGCTGTATTGGGTAGAATAGTTTTTTTTTTTTTTCTTTCCCTTTCTCTCCTGTTAAATAATATGGCTATGCTTAAAAGATTGCATACTGAGCCAAGTATAATTTTTTGTAATGTGTGAAAAAGATGCCAATTATTGTTACACATCAAGCAATCAATAAAGAAAACTTCCATAGCTATTGATTGAGTTGAACTATAATTTGCTTTAATTGTTTGACCTAGTATTCTAGTTGTATTTACACAGATATAATGTGAATTAGCAGGTATCTCAATAATTTAGGTCTACAACTCATGATATTTTTATGGGTCCGAATGTAGTCATTGTTTTCTACTTAGCTCTGTATGATAGACAAAGCTTTAGAATTGAAAAGAGTAGAAAAGCCACATTTTCATATAAATACCAGGGTCTCTATGGGATTAATTCAAATATTTGTTTCCTAGAACCAAAAATCCTTACATAAGTGTAGTCTAATCACACATTTGCAGGATTGAAAATGAAAGTAACATGGTAACTTCTCTAAAATGTGTATTTACACATAGGGTGTTGTGAGGAATTGAAGCAGTTGTTCAGACCATCTAATCTATATTTTGTTCAAAATATTCAGATATTTGGGTCTTTATTAGTGTGATTCCAAGCTAATTTAGATAGAATAGGTATTCTTCAAATTAAACTGGTTGTCCTATACAGATTCTTCAATTTCTAAGTATCCTACTATAACTTATATATCCCAAAACCGGTTAATCTAAATAGCAATTTTGACTGTTGGGGGTTCCTATGTCCACATAGTGCAGAGAGACATATTTTACTTAAATAAAAAATTTTAAACGAGTCATTTAGAAGATTTGCTAAAAAACGATTCCTGTAATTCTACGTTTTCTTCAAAAATCTAATAAAGGTGTAAAAGTAAATTATTCTGGGAGTCTGCAAATGAGTGAAATGTAAAAATCTGACTTTGAGTTAAATTGTTTTCTCAAGTACTTGCATATAGATTATTGCACGCTAAAAGGGGCTCTAAAAAGGACAGTTTGTGCATATTTGACCCGAATATGTATATATATTTTAAGTGGAGATTGCTTTTCTTTGGCTGCTGGGAAAGGAAAAGTAGGTCCTTTGGTGGCTGATTCACATCTTTCAAGTAGTTATTATTTTAATTAAAGATTAAAGGTGTTTTTGTGATTCTCTTCTAAGTACACATACAAGGTGTTTGTCAGGAACAGACTGAAAAAGCAAGAAAAACATGCGGAGGAAGGAGTGGAGGGTTAGGTAAAAATTGTAATACAATTAAAAGTTTCTCTCAGCTAAAAATGGTACTTTTAAAAAATGTCTCTAAAGAGGAAACATACCCTCTTAATTGTTGTCTGTACCCCCTTTTCCCTTCCTAAAGAGGCCTGTTTAATGTGAATTTTTAGAGCTTGCGTTTTAGGAGTACAGGGCCAGGAAGAAGTGGATGCTCGCCGCGTCAGGCACGTTTACTGGAATGTAGCCCCCAAGTCACCGTGTCCTCTGTCCTTTACACGTCTGTCAAGCCTCCAAATGCGTTCCCGCGTTTCAGAGCGTCCTCCCCTCGGACCAGGACTGCGGGACTTAATGGGGTACGGCTGCCGGCGCCAGTCACCCCTTGCCCCGCGACCCGGGCCACTGCGCCGTCATCTCCCCAGACCGCCCTGTACTCCCGCGCCCGCCCGCCGCGGCAGTTGCGGGGTCAACCTGGCAGACGCCTAGGGACGAAAAGGCCATTAAGTCTCGCTCCTCATCTGCAATTTGCAGCTCCCGCACTGCCCGTAGGGCGGCCGCGCCTCGGCCTGCGCTGTTGGGCTGGGCGATTTCTCAGAAACTTTCCTCCCTCATCATCTCTCCTCTGGGTGCAAGAAAGTAGGGAACCCCCTACCCTTACTCCTCTCTACAAACAAACCCGCAACATCCGTACCCTGCCTCCTCCAGAGTGGTGGGGGGATTAGAGGGAAGGGGAGAACCTTTCAGAATCCGTGGACCCTCCAGGGCGGTTGCCCGCTCCCACCCAACCCTGGGCTCCAATGATCCGCAGCCCCGCGCATTTCGAAAGCCTTCTCGGCTTGCCGGCGGCCGAGGACGGCCGCAGCGTCGCGCGGAAGAGGCTGAGCGCACCCGCCGGCGGGGGTCGTTTCCCCCCTTAAACACACTTAGCAAAAGTTCCCTCATTGCACCTTCGGCTGCCCTATGCGGGGCACTGGGGTTGGGAAGGACTGGGGAATTGAGGGTCCAGGGGCGTGATTGGGGTGGGGGGACCGTAGAGTGCAACCCGAGGGGAGAAGGGCGAGTGACCTCTTAGGCCCACTGCGCGTCCACCGCCCCAAACGAATTGAGCGACCTTCCACAGAGGCCGGAGAATGCTGTCTTCGCCATTTCATCTTCATCACCGTTAGCACAGACACTTGCGTTTCTTAAACTCTTTGGATTTAAAAAGGTGCTTAAAAAGCTCGTCTAGGATCTCCGATCTGTTTTTCAGAGTATTAATTAATTTGCCATCTCTTTCACCTGAGCCACACCCTACTCCCGCCAACCTCCTCGGTCTTGGGCAAAAATAAAAATCCTGTAGGTGAGCCCGGGGAAGAAAAGGGGACAAGGGTATGCTTGAAAACCTTAGGGGTACCTCCCAGATTTCGGCTTGCGTGGCGTTAGGGTGAGGTGGGGTCGCAGAACCGAAAGTGTCTAGTATTATACGTGAAGTCAAGTCTTTGTGCTGCCATCCGTGTACTCAGCTTGTCACTCGTGGGGACACACACGGAATAGACCAGAATCACAAAGTCAAAAAAATAGGGGGAAAAAAGAAAATCAACTTGATGGGCGCGAAACCTCGACGCGCCTCAAAAGGAACATTAAGAAAAAGCCGGGAGCAGGGCGCGCAGCCTGGACGCGGGGCTGGGGGATTGCATCATTGCCGCTCCCCCTCCAGAAAATGGGCTCCGGACTGCGGCGACCATCATGGCGCTCGGGTCCGGCCGCGCTTCCCGCGCACTTTCCCCGAGCGCTCTGGCCGCGGGCACCCAGCCTCGAACCAGCATTTTGCAAACATTTTCCCTCACTCTCAGGCGCCGGTTCTTTTCCTCCCCTCCTTGCTGTTGTGTGAGCATGTGAGTGTGTTAGTGGGATTATCTGTGTGAATGTGTAAGTGTGAGTGTGCGCGCGCGTGTGGGCGTGCGCGCGCGTGAAGGAGAGAACTTGGAGATTATTTTTTTCCTCTTTTTTTTTTTCCCCTCCCGTGCTGGTGGTTGTAAACTTGATTGGCATTGGCTGCGCTCACTGACCCCTGCGCCGAGTCCACTGCAGATTTAAGGTGGATCCGCTAGGCAGCAGCTTCAGGCGGAGTCTCGAGCTATAGCTGGTTTTGGAGGAAAAAAAAAAAAAAAGAAGCCTAAAACCTAGCGCCCGCCGCGTTTTACGAATCCCCCGCGGTACCAGCCCCCGCGCCCGCCCCGCTGCCCCCCTACAGCCCAGCCTGCCGCGCCCTTCCTCCGCCCCCTCCCCCTTCTCCCTCATTGGTCAGGGCTGGCAGTTTGAATTTTTTTTTTTTTTTTAATGGTTGTTTTCTTGTAAAAAATACAGTACCCCAGATCGCGTGACGAAACCAACCTCGCGTCTCGAGGTGGGATGTTTCAGCTGGTTTTCTCGAGAGAGGGGGAAGGGGGAGAGGAGGATGGACTGTGCTTCTGTTCCAAAATCTGCCTCTCTGCAGGCTGGCTGGGGAGTGTAGGGCTGCGATAAATAGAAGCTTGGCGGGGACTGAGATGTAGTATAAAACGTTAATGGATGGCCCGGGCGCGCTGTTTCGCCGGCTGCTGGCCAGAGAGACTAGGAAGGAGTGAGCAGGAGTCCTGGCAAGGAATGCACCTTCACCTTCCCCTGCCTTGGAAAGGTAGAATTGGGGCGGGCGGGAGGGTCAAGGTAGCCCGAGAAAGAGCAGCTTCTCTTCCATCCCAAGGGGAAAAAAAAAGAAACAGAAGACATGGAAATGTAGCAAAAATGTATTATTTCAAGCGCCACCCATTCAGAATCCATCATAATTCAGGCAGTCGGTGTCATTTTTAGTAAATTAAAAAAAGATAGCTTCCTGTCTTTGATTTCCAGAGTGATTTATTTCTTGTTTTATCCACGGTTACGTTTTTCCAGGGTGTTTTTTAATAAGGAAAATGTTCAAACAAAATCGTAGTATGAAAATAGAACATTTTAAGAGCCTTTGGTTTTGGGGCCTGGAAATTAAATCTATTGATAAAATACTTAAAGATTTAGGATAATGTTAATTTTAATACAGGTCTCATGGAAATAATATCTTTTATTAGTTAGAACCCAGTTTTATTTTACTGTGAAAAATTTTAAAAGTTTATAATTAAAATTATTCTCCAAATCACCATCTCCAGATTAGTGAAGTTAGCATATATACATATCTTTTTACTGTTAGTCTTGTCCCAGTGTAGCAGACGATTTTCCCAAATGTCTAGTCCCAGTCTTCAGTCTGGGCAGTTCCTAACTCAACCTCCCAGTCCAGTGGTGACATTTTTTATAGTTCTTAGCTCCCCCAGTCTTTCTTAGCCTAACAAGCCCCTTAGTGACCTTATCCAACTAAACCTCATAAACCAACCTTTTTGTACCTTTAGCATGATTGTCCTCATTTAATCTCTCATCACAAAGACCCACTAGTCACTCCTGACCTCCAGCAAACCCACCTGACCAGGGTGGATGCTGTAAGGAGACAGATGTGCCCTAATATAAAGTGGAATTTTTTGAGTTAAGATTGCCCTCAAATGGATTGACACCTAACCTAAAAGGTTATGCTAATGAGGTGACTCTTGGATAAGGGCTGACCAGGCAAGAAAGACTCCCTGTGTGATATCAACTTTGAAACATCAAACTCAGTATTGACTGACCTCAGGGGAGAGGGGCTGGAGTTTGACTTATACAATGGGACTCCTGGTGACTGCTCTGGACATTGAAGCTCCCTGGGCTTCCTGGCTGTGAAAACCATCCTGCTTGTGGGAAGTAGTATATTCCTTTTTGGAACATGGAAACTGCATTGGAAATGTTCCCAGACCTCACCCAATGTGTCTCTTTATTTGTATCCTTTTTGTGCTGTAATAAAACTGTAATCATGAGTATAGATAGAGCTTTCCATGAGTTCTGTGAGTTATTCTAGTGAAATATCGAACCCCAGGGAGCAGTAGAAGCCAGCAGGTCAGTAGTGAAGCCACCAAGCTTATGACTGGTATCCTTAGGGGCAGAAGGAACCCCTAAATTTGTAGCCGGCAGGTCAAAAGTGAGGGGACCTTGGGGACTCCCAAGCTTGTGGCTGTCACCTGAAGTACTGGGCAGGTTTAGTGGTCTGTAGGACTGTGGCCTTAACTTGAGATATGACCTTGCTCCAGGTGGTTAGGGTTAGAGGAAGAAGTGCTTGTTGCTTGTTGGTGTCAGAATAGAAGTGGAACAGAATTGATAATAAATTGATGTGGATTGATCCTTACAGTTTGGTGTCAGAAAGAGGGAATTTGATAGCTTCACAGGTTACATAAAATATAAAATTAATATAATCAGTTTCTTTTCACTTTTTTATTGTCATTACTAGACAATTTTAATTTACAGGTGTGGCTCGCATTGTATTTCTATTAGATGTTGCTGTTCTAGACCAACACCTATGGTAAGTGGAAGTGGGGGTATCCAGCCAGAGAGAAGGCCCATCTTTGAGAGTAGTGACCGATAGTACTGAGGAGTGGGTGGCAATCTCCAGCTTCCATCCTAAATTCTCAAATTAAAATGAGACCCATACTCAGCCTCTGGAACCTTTTAAAGAAGAAGCCTGCCAGCACCTAACACCTATGGTTAATCTTTAACACATAGTATTGAGTTCAAACTCAGATTATTGGAGTACAGATACATCTGATTAAATCAGACTTAACCACCATAGCTTTCCATATAATGTAAATAGACTCAGAAGTCCACTTTATTAGAAATGACTCTTAAAAAAAAAAAAAAAAAAAAAACCCCACATATTTAGACCCCAAATAAGGCTTCCACAGGTGCTCTTCATTATTATTCTTCAGGGAACATGAAGTCGGTGGGGAGATGGAACAGTGTTCTTATTCTAAGAATGTGGTACTAGCAGAAGACTTGAACAAATAAAAAGGTGTACCATAGTGCCTAAGGCATTTGACTGCTAACCAGAAGGCTGGTGGTTCAAACCTACCTCCTTGGAAGGAAGGTTGGGCAATCTACTTCCGAAGAGATACTGCCTCGGAATCCCAAGGAGTGGTCGCTATGAGTCGAGTCCACTCCACGGCACATAACAACAACAGCTACCATATTCTTGGATAGGAATATCCAACATGATAAAGATGGTAATCCTCTTAATTAAACTACATTTAGTACAATCTCAATTTTAAAAAAATGCCAACAGGAATTATATTTGGAACTAGACAAACTGATTTTAGATCCACATGGGAAAATTATGAAAAAAAATAGAAGAGTAAAGGGATGTATTGGAGTTGTTGGAAGGGAAGCAGAACTAGTCCTACCAGAAATGAAAACATTCTAAGTTTGCAGTAATTATATGACCCTGAATGCATAAACTAACAGAACAATGGGATAAAATAGGATGTTCAGAAGTTATCAATACAGTTATATAATAATGGTGACATTTCAAATTGGAGGGGAGAAGATAATTATACATTAGATGGTAGTGGGACCTTTAGGATCTATCTAGAAAAAAAAAAAAAAAAGGGATCTTTTATCTCACACTTAACACCAAATAAATTTCTGGAGGATTATAGAGTTAAGTATAAAAATATGAAATCATAAACATACTAGAAAAAACCATCAGAGATTTTAAAAAATACAATCTCAGAATGGGGAAGACATTTCTAGGTATAAATAAAACCTAGAATCAATAAAATGTAATAATGATAAATTTGATGACAAAAATATACTGCATGGAGGGTGGACAGATTGAATGATCAGTTATAAATTCATACACACACACACAGACACACACACATACTGCATGGTAAAACTACCATAAGCAAAGTGAAAACACAAAACACAAATGACAAACTAGGAAAAATGTTTGCAACATATAATTGCAAATCAAAGGGCTCTGTCCCTAATATATGAAGAGTTTCTACAGATTAGAGAAAAACAACCTGAATAAAAAAATAACCAAAGGATATGAACATCATTTGCAGAAAAGGGAATACAAATGGTTCTGAAAATACGAAAACATACCCAAGTGTAATTTCAGACTTTGGGGATATAAACTATGCAGAATATATATGTTTGGGTAAATGACACATAATTAGCATCACTCAGACATAAAAGGGGTCATTGTTTTTTCTTGATAGTTTAACCTTTGTTTCCATCCTTTTTATCAAAGGAGCTCAGCTGGTATATTAGATAAGGTATTTGGCTGCTAACCAGAAGGTCAGTGGTTCAAACCCACCAGGTGCTCCATAGAAGGAGAATAGGGCAATCAGCTTTGAGAAACCTTTTTTTCCTATCCAAAGCTGAGTGATTTTCTTTTCCAGCCTCATTGGTGACCAGAGAAGCAAGGAGTTTGCATGTGTGGAAGCCATGACCTGACCACCTTTCAGGTTTAGTAGAAAATCCTTTTCGTCCAAATCATCTATTTTTCACCTGGTGGCATTTATCACCTTATTTTGCTTATAGAAATCCCCTGACTCAGCCTCTTACAGTCAGTAAAACTACATTTCAACATATCCTCATCTGTTCATGTTAATGCCTGTATTTGGGCCAATAATCCAGGTTTCTCTAAAATCATTACCTTATTCTGGCCTTCAAGCTCTGTATTCTCTTTTAAAGGCTTCAAGCAGAATTTATTATATGATTAATGTGAAATGCCAAATCAATACAGAGACTATATTATGCAATAAATGGTGTTAAGTTATTTAATTAACCATTTGGGGATAAATGTTAAAACCCTCCCTCACATTTCATGCACATGCGTGCGCGCACACACCCCCCCACACACAATTGCAGCTGGATTATGGGTATAAATGTAAAATTAAAAGAAAATATAGGAGGTTTGTTTTGGCCCTTTTTTAAGGGTCTTGGAGTAGAAGGGCTTTTCCTAGTGTGAAACCAAGGCTAGTATCCATACAGGTAAAGTTTGACAGGTTTGACTAAATAAAAAGAGTTAAAACATAAAACACGAAAAAACAAACCTCCAAATCTTTGTACTGTAAAAGACACTATTAAAAGAGTTAAAAGACAAATGATACACGGGGAAAAATATTTCTAAAATATTTGTTAGCCAAAGGATTAATACAGTTTGAGAAAGAACTCTTACAAATCAATAAGAAAAAAAGATGATACCCCAATAGAAGCTTGAAAAATTATAAAGAAGAAAGTACAAATGACTAGCAAATATAAGAAAATAATTGTCCTTGTTTGAAGGACAAATATTGTATGTCCGCTGTTGTAAAGTCAAGGAATGGTTTATATATGGAAGGAAATTTTCTTTGTTGGTTACCAGGGGTAGGAGGGGAGGATAGGAAAAAAAAAAAAAAGAAAAGCTGTTCAGCCTCTAAATTAATACATACAAAGCAAATCTGTCAATTTGGCAAAAGATGTTATCATCCAATGGTTGGTGGAAAAGGAGAACGAGAGATACTCTTAAACATAAAATACTATGGATATTTATATTTTTAATTGTATATACTATGTGTTTAAAATGTATATACTCTTTGACCTCGCAGTTTCTCTGGTACAAATTTATTTTTGGGAAATAATCAATTATTTTGATTAATGATATATTATTCAGAGTGTTCATTGCAGTGTTATATATTAGATTTTAAAAAGAAACAAAAACAAAAATGACCAAAAACCCCTTAAATAAAGAATTAGAGGATTGATTAATTTGACTGAATCAATTATAATATATCCAACATTGATACAGATTACAGTCATTAAAATGGCCACGGTAGCTTTATATGTATTAAAGTAAAAAAAGCAGACATGATCCCATTTTAGTTTTTTTTAAAAATCTGCATGTGTATATGCATAGACCTGGTCTGGAAGATTATATTCCACATTAATAGTTCTCATTTCTGAGGATGAGATTTTAAAAGAGAATTTTACTTTATGCATTTCTGTATTGATTAAAATTTTTACAATGAATTTTAACCAAAAAACCTCAACTACATAAAGATATTTCAAATTTGAAAAATAATTATCATTGCAGTTTCTTGAATGAAGAATCAGAGTTTTTCTTCTTGTCTCACGCACAGGCTCTCTTCTCAGACTTTAGCAGAGAATAAGGCCTTTCTTTAATTTATATCCCCTCAGTTTTTCTCTTTATTCAGCTTCAGATATTGTTAAATCCCATGTGAATTATGAGGAGTGTGTGTATGTTTGTGCATATGGTTTTCCTTCTAAGGCACATAAACGAGGTATAAATATCATCCCTGTTAACTCCAGGATATCTTAACAAACCATGGAAAATTGAGACTACTCCATCTTTTTGCCACATGAGATCCCACTGGTAACATTATTCCAAACCTCACATTCCTTAATCTTTGGCACTTGGCACACTCTAGGATTCCGCCTGGGAATTCAACAGATGAGAACTGTTCAACTCCCTCCCTTAGTTTAGTTACTTAGAACATAGTGCTAAGGAAATCGTTTTAAATTTCAAGTTAGCAGACCGATCTCTAGCTGTCACTCACCATGCAACTGGCTAGGGTCAAATCTTAGAATCTCAGAGTATTTGGTGTGAGAGATCACTGCACCCAGTCTTTTCATTTTACAAATGAGAAAATTCTAATTCCTAATTTCCTGTAAAGTGAGGAGTTTAAATGAGATGATTTATAGGTTCCTTTTGGCTTAAAATTCTATGATTTCTTTTTCCTAGTCAAGATCACACATTCCATCCCTGTGGATCAGGTTATTTTCCAGGAATGTTAGATTCCTGATTTTTGGCCATAAACCACATATTCACAGGAGTCAAAGGAAGATAATAGTACAAGAGTAGAGGCTGAACAGTGAATTTTACTAGAAGAAAGCACGTGAATGTATAAGCTAATGGTTGCTTATTGGTGCTGAACATTACTTCATTGTTGCCTGCATTCTGCTGCAATCTCTACTAAGGGCCAAGTTCGGTGTGCTGAATAAGGCAACTAGGAACTCTGCTTTCATGGAGCTACAGTGTGTTGGAGGAGAGACAAAGAATCACGTCTGTAATTATTAAATAGAATTTAGGTGAGTGCTCTGAAGGGTAAGTGTTTATGGTCCAGCAGTTTGAGCCCCAAGCAAAGATATCCACCTGAGGGAGGGTTTTAGTTTCCTAGGACTGCCCTGGTAGCATAGTGGCTAAGACACTTGCCTGCTAACTAGACGGCTGGCGGTTCAA